>NW_022196905.1:14791806-14808872 GCF_008632895.1 Mastomys coucha
TTTTTTTTTTTTTACTTCCTAATTCATGTGCTGTTGTTAAATATTTGTTTTTTGTTTTTTTCAATAAGGAAAATTTTGAATCCTCCTGTTTGCAAACTGAGAACCACCCACGTTCCAGAATCAGGTGCTTCCCTTTTGCCTCCTTAGTGACCCAGCATCAGTAGCCAAATGCAGCAGACTTCCACTGTCACTGTGAGTTGCATATTCTCCTGTTGCATATGCCGTATCTTTTAAAGTCCCTGCCTTCCTGGGTTACCCTCTCTTTATCTTCCATAGGAAGCCTTTTCTATATCCATTTCCACTCTCAATAAATCTCTCCAGTGAGGTCTGTTACTGAGTATGGCTTTGTGGCATTTGTCCATCCTCTGATTGCTGAAAAAAAAATTCCTAGTGCCTTCTGTTTGTTTTACCTCTTTCCTGAGTTAGTGCTTGTCCTACTTTTAATTTCAGTACCTTCCTTGTTCACCATCACCAGTTCACTGACATCTTCTACCTGGATGGCAGCACAGCCTTTGGACATACTTATTTTTTCATCAGTCTTGATGAACCTACTCACTGTCCTTCCCACTAATCATTAATAAGGTACTTTCAAACTTACAAACTATATTTTGTTATTCTTTCTACATGGTCATTAAAATAATTTTTCTAATGGTATGGAAAGGATAATTTGTAATTAGATTCCCACTTGTCTCACTAGTCTTATCTGTTGCAATGCCTGTAGAATTTTATGTTCCTCTTTCATGTCTATAAGACAACGATTTCTTGTTAGTGTATAGGATGTTTTTCTCTTCCTGAGCACCATGTTATCTCATTCCCCTTTTATTGTTTTTAGAAGGTTATTGCTAATTCAATGTAAAGTTATTTTAATATCTTTTCAGGAAACTTTCACTGATCTGTTGTATTAAATATGTTTGTTCCATGGTCAAATAATTATATTGTTTATGTTTAATAAAACTTTGTTATATTTGTTAATTGGTTATTAAATTTTTGTCTTTCATGATACTCTTTGACTTGTTTATTTACAAGCTGAGTTACATTTATTGCAATATCTAATATTGTATCTGTCAGTTTTAAAACTTGTACCTATGAAGTATTTATCCATATAACACATTAGAACTGAGAACTAAGAACCTGAATGTAACTTTGCTCAAATTTTCTACCTTTGGTAAAACAAACACCTACTTGCCTAAATAATTAAACTTGTTTAAATCTAATATTGTTGCTTCAAGAAATTTTAGAACATATCTTAGAGCATTAAAAGATATAACTATGCCAAAGGAATTCAACAGAAAAGAGGTAGTATTCCTATGACTAACAGTAGTAATATATGTATAAAACAACACTCTCAAAAGTTGGCTCAAAAAAATATAATGATTGGCCTTTCAGAAAACCAGGTAGCCTGTCAGAAAAGAAAGCTCCTTCACCACATAATAGCCAAAAACACTAAACATACAGAACAAAGAAAGAGTATTAAAAACTATGAGAGACCAAGTAACATATAAAGGCAGACACATTAGAATTACTCTGGACTTCTCAATGAAGATTCTAAAAGCCAGAATTATACTTTAAAAACCTGTACACAACCAAATTTGAATATCTAAAAAATTATATAATTTCCTTTTTAGGTACCACCTACCAAAGTTAAATTATGATCAGATAAACAATTTAAATAGACACATAGCTCCTAACGAAAGAGAAGCAGTTATTAAAAGTACCCACAACCTTCAAAGCCTGTGATAAGATGGTTTCAGCAAAGCATTAATTCTACCAGTCTTTCAAAGAATTAACACTAATATTCATTAAATTATTCCATAAAATAGGAACAGAAGGACCATTGTGCAACTCATTTTGTGAGACTCAGTCACTTATCTTGATACCAAAACCACATAAAGACCACAAATGAAGAGTTACATATCAGATTTCCTAAGGAATATAGGTATAAAAATACTCAATAAAATACTTTCAAACCACATCCAAGAATATATCAAAAAGATGATTGACTATAGTCAATTATGCTTCATCCTGGAGAAACAGGGATGATAGTTCAATATATGTAAATCAACAAATACAATCTACCATATTAAGAAACTAGAAGAAAAAAATCCACCTAATTAGCTCACTAGATGCCAAAAAAAGGGCTGTGAAAAGATTCAGCACCCTTTCAGGATAAATATCCTGGAGAGATTAGGTACTCAAGAAATATGCCTAAATATAATAAAGGGAGTCAACTGCAAGCATATAGCTAACATTAAATGAAATGAACCGAGAATCAAAGCAATTCTACTAAAATCAGAGTCAAGACAAGGTTGTACATCCTTTACATATCCTACTCAATATAGAACTTGAAATACTAGATAGAGCAATAAGAAAATTAAAGGAGATCAAGGTAACACAAATTGGAAAGGAAGAAGTCAAAGTATTTTTACTTGCTGATATGATAGTATACATAAGTGACCCTTAAATTTCACTGGGGAATTCCTCCAGCTTATAAACAAACACTTTTAGCAAGTTTGTTGGTTAGAAAATTAACCCACAAAGGATAATAATCCTTCTATATATAAATAACAAACAGACTGAGAAAGTATACAGAGAGACAACACTTTCTACAATAGCCACAAATAATATAAAATATCTTAGGGTAACTTTGACCAAGCAAAGGAAAGTCTTGTATGATTTAAAACTTCATATCTTTGAAGAAAAAAATAAGAATATATCAGAAAATAGAAAAATCTTCTATTCTCATGAAGCTGTAGGACTAAGCTATTAAAAAACAGACATCCTACCAAAGCAATCTGCAGAGTCAATGCAATCCCTCTTAAAATTTTCCACATAATTCTTCACAGATTTTGAAAGGACGATTCTCAGCTTCATATGAAAAAATAAACACACAAACAAACAAACAAACAAAAATACATGATAACTAAATTAATCCCAAACAATAGAAGAATTGCTAGAGAGTTGACTACTCCTGATTTCACGTTATACTACAGGGCTATATAACAGAGTCTGCATGGTACTGGCATAAAAACAGATGTACTGATCAATGAAATTGAACTGAAGACTCTGACATAAATACACACACACACGTGAATACATGGTACTTTTTTAAAATAAAGAAGTCAGAAATGTACGTTGCGGGAAAATCATCTTCAAGAAATGGTGCTAGGTAAACTGGATATATTCACGTCAAAGAATGCAAATACATCGATACTTACCCTAAACAAAACTCAAGTACAAGTGGATAAAAGACTTCAATATAAAACCAGACAGTGAACTTGATAGAGGTGAGAGAATGAAATATTCTTGAATATATTGGTACAGAAGAAGACTTTGTGAATAGAACATGAACATCACAGGCACTAAGACCAACAATTAATAAATGGGACTTCTTGAATCTCAAAATCTTTTGTAAGATGAAGGACATCATCATTTGTACAAAGCAGCAGCCTAGAGAATGAGAAAAAAATATATATATATTTTTACCAACTGTACCTCTAGTAGATTTCTATATTTGAAAATACATGAAGAACTCAATAGGCTAGATATAGAAATAAAAACCAACTAATCCAGTTAAAATGAGGCATTATTATAAACAGGGAATTCTTAATAGAGGAAACTCAAGTGGCAGAGAAACACTCAAAAAATATCTAACATCTATCCAGAAAATGTAAATCCAAATTACTTTGAGATTCTGTCAAAATAGCTAAGATAAATAGCATAAGTGACAGTTTATGTTGGTGATGATTAGAATAAGTGAAATATTCCCTGGTGGGAATAAAAACATGTACAACTAATATGTAAATCAGTGTGGAATTTCCTCAGAAAGGTGGGAATGGATCTACCTTAAGATCCAGATATCTCATTCTTGGGCATATTCTCAAGGGACTATCTACCCTACCACAAGGGTATCTGCTCAACCCTTTTCATTGCTGTTCTATTTATGATAATCATGAATTGGAAAAAAAATCTTGATGTTCCTCAACAGTAGACTGGATAAAAAAATGTGTTATATTTACCCATAGAGTATTACTCAGCTACTAAAAATATGACATCATGAAATTTTCAGGGAAATGGATGAAACTAGGAAAAAGCTCATCCTGAGTGTGGTAACCCAGACTCAAAAAGATAAATATGGTATATACTCACTTATATGTGAATATGCTCTTAAATAAATAGTAACCAAGCTAGAATTTGTAGATCCAGAGAGGTATTGTCACAAATCAGGATTGAGGACAGAAACGAGAAGGGAGCCTCAGACTCAGAGGTCAGGTTACAATAATTTATTTATTTATAAATAGCAATAAATATGGAGATGGGATAACATTTGTTCACACACACATACACACTTCAATAACCTCCGATTTGGCTTGATGTCGTAGCCTGGCTTGATAATGGCATCTCAGGTAAGGTTTGTAAAGTGTCCCTCTGTTTTCTGGTTCAGCTGGAGCTCAGTCAGCAGTGTGGGCTTGTCTTATTCTATGGGCATCTGCGTCAGTGGACTACCACAGCATCTCCATGGGACTCTGGGAGTAAGTGATTTCACACATTACTTCATCTGGCATTTACCTTACTTCAACTTTATCATACTCATGCACACACTCTAGGCTTGATTTCCATGGTTACATTCATCCATGGTATCCTTATGTTGTTTACATTTTGTTCCTTACAGGTATGGAATAAAGGAAGGGTCTAGGGTGGACACATGGATATCCCTGGGATTGAGAATTGGAATAGATTTTACAGGTTGACTTGGGGGGTGGTGGTAAGGGAGGAAGGGAACAGGAGGACCAAGTGGGGAGGGAAAGGGTAGACAGAGGGAGAGAATATGGAGAGAGAGAGAGACAGCTGGAATTGAGGTACATTTTAAGGATGATATTGAAACTTTACAATGGATACTTTCTAAGTACATGAGCATGATTCTAATGAGGTCTTCTACTAATGGGGAATAGAATGTATCAACTGGCCATTTCATCTTTCCTAACAAGCCTCCCAGTAGTGGAACTGGGTTATATTCAATTAAATTGTTGGCCAAGGTGGGGCACATGACAATCCCCAATCAACCCAGACTGTTGCCAAGGCAACTGTTTGCTCTCTTAACACTGACAGAGAGGCAGGGAGTACTGCCCAAGATAATACTCATATAACTCTTTGGACATGGAGAAGTCTAGCCGGTGCCTACATAGAGCATTCATCCAACAGTTGAGTTTCTTTGGCGTTGGAAGATAGTCTGTAGGCTACCAATCTTTGATCTATAATCTGTCCTACCTGCAAGATATGCTAGGGCAATGATGGGACAGAATTTATGGGAGTAGCCAATCAATGTCTAAGTTGACATAAGGCCACTGCACAAGATTAAACCACAACTCAAACTTCTTGGGCTATCAAGAACCAGAGAATAGATCAAATCAAACATCACTGGTCTAAACAAAGGAAAAGTATCAATAGAATGATTTCTAATGATATTCTGCTATCTTAAATAGTAGAGCCATAATCAGTCATTATTAGAGAATGTTCCTCCAGCAGCCGATTGGAACAGATGCAGAGCCCAACAGACAAACATACTCAGAAAGAGAGTTTAAATGGGAGGTCTCCATCAATCCTTCCCCTTAGATCCCAGAAAACCTTGTAGAATTGGAAGCAGAAAGAATGTAAGAACCAGAGAGAATGGAGGACACAGGAGAATAAGGTCATATGAATCAACTCTGCAAGGTATTATGAGCTCAGAGAGACTGAAGCAGCTATCATAAGGCTGACACAGGTAGCCACCAGGTCATCTACATATACATATACAGGTCATATACATATACATTATAGCTTTTAGCTTAGGATTTTAAAGATACAACTGAGTGTGTGAACAAGTGGATCTCTGATTTTTGTGCCTGCTCTTAAGGCTGTTTTCCTCTTGCTGGATGGTCATATCCACCTTTGATATGATGGATTTTGCTTTATTTTACTATATTTATTTTGACACATTTGGTTGTTATATTTTGGAAGCCTGATATTTTGTAATGAGAGTATATTCAGAGGGGAGAAAAAAGTTAAGGAGGAACTAGGAGGAACAGAGAGAAGGGAAACTACAATTAGGGTATATTATATGAGAGACTGATTTTTCAGTGAAGGGAAAATTTCATAATAAAGAAGTGTAATAATTACATTTAAATCCATAAAACTTTTATTAATATAAGAATACATAGATGAAAATCAACACATTTCCCTTATGGGAAATGGGAACATGATAGGTGAAAAACTGGACTAAATATTTTAAATTTAAAAAATATATTTTAAAATACACATTTAATAAAAAAACTTGCATCATGAAGATAGAAAACTCTTAAATGTAAATGAAAACTAATAAAGTTAAAATCTGCAGAAAGAGAAACTGACAACACCAAAGATTATAGATTACAGGTAAGTAATCACTTTCCATATGAGATACATCATCTGTCTAGTAATGAGGTACCACTGAATGTCAACTAAAATAATAAAATATAGTAAAATAATAAAAAAATGTAATAGCAATTGGATGAGTGCTCAAGGAAATAAGCATTCTCAGTCAACATGGTAATAAAATATAGTTCTACCACACTGAAAGACAATTTGGCATGATGGAGAATATAGACTTCACACAATGAGTAGCACAAATGGTAGAAGAAATTTAACTGATATGAGCCAGAAGCATCCGAGATGTCTTTCAGCAGCTGAATAAATAATAAACGAAGGAGCATTCATAAAAGTGGTTGCTCCTCAGCAGGGCAAAACCAGTGTGGATTTGTCTAAAATTCATGCTATTGAAATAAATTAAATTGTAAATACTCATATCACGATTCCACTTATAAGAGTAGATATCAAGAATTCAAGGGAGAATAATAGAGTTTCCACTGACTCTCAAAGTAGCAGTACTGGACAAAGAAGCCAAAACTTAAGCCAATGGGGATACCTCAGATGTAATCTTTAACAGTATTAAATTGTGAATATACTAACATAATTCACATGTGTGAAATAATCTCACAGAGTAGATAAAAGAAGAGCAGTTGACTTGTGGTAACCTTGGAGACTACTTGAGGCTACAAGATCAAAAGGAAGAAAATAGGATAAACTGTGCCCTATTTAATAAGGCTGTTTCCATGGAATAGGAGATAGCAATCCTGCAAGTATTATTGAAGGTTGAGAGTATTACAATAAGCTGAGAGTGGACAGTTTTAATTGTTTAACTGGAAGATAATGGGAAACTCAGCTTCTCATTGTTGGAGTGGGAGAATTATTATAAGGAGAAAACACATGAATGACCCTTCCAGTAATAGAATGTGTAATTGTTTCATATTTAATGTAGAAATTGGTTTTCCTGCATAAGTTAGAAATTTTATATACCATTGCTTTACAGCTGAGAAGTCACAGATGGAAAAACAAGACAGCAACAATGGGGTCCTCTACCTCAAGAACTCTGGTTTCCATTGCAGTCTTTAATGAGAATAGCCAGGGTACCTGGGAAAATGCCCGGAACACAGCATAAATTACAGGAGATGATCCTGTAGTATCATGCGGTACCAGAAAGCAAAGAAACAGTGAAGCAAATACAGACAACATTGGGGAGATGTCACAGAGAAACAGGAGCTAACTGAAAGAATTTTTCAATGGTCAAACTTGAACATGTGCAAAAGTAAGTTGTTTTCACGATAAAAGAATACAGTAAATATATTTAAGGTAAGCACACACTCACCTGGAATAATTGCCCCCCCCCCACAACACTCTATTTTGCCCCTTCTCTTTGTTAAACCCCTGGAGATTTATTTCCACAACCTCATAACTTAAGAATAGTCAGGGGAAAGCTATTTAGTAATTATTTGGGAAGTATTTCACACTTATGTGGTAAGAAGAATTCAAAATTTCCAAGGCTATTCAAAACATGAAAATATGCTGTGGCTAAGAAAACCTAGAAAAAAATGAAACTAAGTGCAGTAAGTTATATTGAACAATAAATGATATTAAACAAAACTAGGAAATATGGAGTAGGTCTATCAGGCAATAACTTACCAGCATCTATATATAATTTGCAAAATTCCTTCAAGACTGAGTGTCTCAACTCCCAGTTAGGTTCGTTTGTATAGATTCAGAATCAAGGAGTTTTCCTGTAATGGGTCAGCCCTTGATTTGCCATAATATAAGGCCTATTCTTCAGCTGTCTTCACAGTCATATTACAAGATTTCCCCAACTCTAGGATGGCTCCACAGACCAAGCCTCCAAGCTTCCCTCCCAAATACAGGATGTAAAACTTCCCCTTTAGGGACAGGCTCCAGAAGTACTAATGGGACCCAACACTAGATAAACACACATGGACTCAGGCTTCATATTCTTTACCCAGAGGTTCAAATGCTAGCAGGAAAAAACAAGAATTCCCAAAGTAACTCTATCTATATTTCCTTCTAGCAAGCTTAATGAGAGTGTGTGGATGTGCTGTTGATAAGCTTTCTCTACTAAAACCAATATATAAATGTGATGAGTACATTTATGAAAGTATAAAAGTAAAAGGACAGTGACATAGGTCTCAAGGACAACAAATAATTGGGGAAACAGCAGACTATGTAGTGGGTTGGCCTGATGTTGCTTGAATTCTAATGCTAAGTGGAGGCCCCCAAAATCTGTAGTCTGCACATAGACCTGTGACACTGCCTCTAAGTTACTTTCTGATTGGAAAATAAAGATGCCAACAGCTAATAGCTGGGTAGAAGAGACACGGGTGGGGTTTAGGTTTCCTGAGTTTGGGGTCAGTAGAAAATGAGGAAAAGAAGAAGGTGGTGCAGGAGGTAGAATGAGAAGTTGCCATGATTAGGTGAGCCATAAAAACATGGTCTTGAGGGCTGGCTGATTGGAGTTAAGAGTAGTCCAGATGAAACATAATAAACAGTAAGTAATAACTCAGGGGTTATTGATAAGAAAGTAGATTCTAGTGGCACAGAGAGTAGGTTTCTGCCAGCTCTAGCACTGATTATGGATATTGTAACTATAAAGGCTGTCTGTGTGTTTTACCCTGGAACTAAAGGGTTAAAGGCAGGGTAGAAACCCCGGGTCAGGATTAAAAATTTCTACATTTCTACAATACTACCCAATGAACACTATGGAGGTCTTCAAATTGCCTGACAAAGAATTAAAGAAAATATTCAAAGAAATGATGTGTGTTAAAAAAAAATACAGCATTCAGACAAGAAAGGGTATCAAGAAAATGATCTGTGAGCATAATTGGAAGCTAAAACAATCTTGAACTGAAGTGCAATTAGAAAGCTGTTGGTTACTACTAAGATATAAATGTCACTATTGCATCCTTAGGATTATCACGCCATGATGTTCAGTGTGGTTCACAGATGACACTCTTGGTTGGTTATCTCCTTGGAAACTTGCACCATGCTTTCTGGTGTTATGAAAGCTAGTCCTTAGGTAAAAATCATTCAAATCAGATCTAGCTCAAGGTCTTCTGGGATTGTGCCAGAAGTGCGTGGTGTCCTCAGCCATAGGAAATTATCTTCAATCTCTATGGGGCAACTGATGGCAACAAAAATCACATGTGTAGTTTTGGGGGTTACTTGGATTCCCCTGCCTAACAGCTTAGAAGTAGGTTTCTAATATCTGGTACTGAGGCATTTGTAAGTCAAGGGTTCTTGGGGGAAGGTTTGTCAGAAATTAGATAACTTAATTTAAGCTAAATATGTGTGCACATAGACTTCTATGTATTGTGTATAATTTTAGGTAAATAAATAATAATATATCTTATAGCTTTTAAAGACACCTAGTGTTACTAGATCTCACAACTCATCAAGGAAACTTCTATTTGTAAAAGAAGGAGATCATTAAAAAAAACACAAAACCATAACTGCTCAAAAAGCAGAAAACAGTGATTGTGGGGTACCCAGAGCCAGCTGATATATCTATAACACAACTCCTACACCTAAGGCTCAGGGAACATCTTGAGACAGGAATCAGAAAGACTGTAGGAACAAGAAGACCAGGAAATCTCATGTGGGGATATGTATTTTAGAAATGACAAGAAAGCTTTATCTCAACAACATAGCTGCTACACAAGACCTAAAGAAGCACAATACTTTTAGTCCTGCTAACATGAAAATGGAAATCTCATGAGGCTTCTATCATAGGCAAAGAACCATAGGCAACTAAGAAATGCAGAGAGGAGGATAGTTTTCCAGTCTTCCTTACGTATGAGAATGCTCAATTGGTTATCCTATTACAAATGGTCAGCTCTGAAACCATATGCAGGCAAACTAACACTAGACAGAGTGATATAACTATATGACTTGTATAACACTAAATAGGTTATAGTTACTTGTGTAGGCACAAAGATTAATATACATATATACATTATGCAACCATATATATATATATTAGAAGAGACTGTGTTTCTGAGAGGGAGAAGATCATTGCATGCCCCTTGGTTTGCCACTGTCTGTGAAAAGTGATGTTTCTAACTTATACAGAAAAAAAGTTTAAAATATAGTACCACAGAAACCCAAAATAGCAAAAGCAACCTGGACAAGAATAAAACTGAAATACTACTTGACTTCAAAAGTTATCTTAAGTAAAACAATATCATCCTGGCATTGAAAACTAAACCTTTTCTTGCTTCGAGAGGAAGACAGTGGCATAACCACTGGAAGGTTGTCTTTATAATTCCTCCACTTACTCTATACAGGCAACTCATGTTAATTGCAATGGGTCAACAAAAATAAAAATAAATAAAACCAATATGTGAGTTGGAAGGAGACTTGCTTGAAACAAGAAGGGGCTAGTTGAGAGGGAGAAAAAGATAAAAGAGAAAGTGGAGGAATATGGTCCAATTACATTGTAAGTGTACTATATGGGTAAAATTATGAGGTAATAAATATATTACAACAAAACTATTCACCCCAAAAATATTCACTCCAAATATGAAAATTCAGAAATAAACCCTTGGCCTTTAGTATCAATTTATCTACAATAACAGCAGGGAAGGAGCCTTTTCAAAAGCTGACATTTTGCATACAAAACATATATACACTGAAGAGTAAAAATTGAGTTGCAATACTGTGGAATATCTTAGGCCAATGGTAAATATATTTATTTAAATATAGGATCAATATTTATAATATTTATAAATATTTATAAATATTTAAATATAGGATCAATGAAATGTGAAAGTCATTTAAAATTTTGAAGGAATAACCTCTGTGCATTTCATGGAGAATGGCGAATAGAGGAGCACAAAATACTTTCTTTCACTTTGCTTTTATTTCATCAGTTTCTATCATTTCACCACTGGCATTCCAAAAGTCTTGAAATTGTTTGACACTACAACCGGGAAAAACAGAGGATCTACTTTATTGTGCATATGGGGGTTTTTAGTATGAGTTTCCATTGGCTTTATTCTCTGACTTTTAATTATAAAGATGGAGTTTACAAAATTGTATGACTTTAAGCTTTATAGTGTATTTCTACATGAAACTTTTGACTTATTATATGGAGAGTTCTTTTTAAACCATATGGTTTTGAGGATTCTGGATTGTAACAAATAAAAAAATATACAACAGATAATTTAATAAATAAGTGAAACTAGGCAATATTCAACATCTTTTAAAGAGTCATAAAGCATTTTTCAAATGATTTGCTGTAAATTATGTATTTATGTGATACAAATAAATTACTAAACTTTAATGATGACAGAAATTATTCACTTTTATAGTTCTAAAATCCTATGAAATCATCTTTGAAACTTATTTTTATTACTAAAGCATAAGGCAGATATTTAGACATTAAAATCTTGTAGATTCTGTGTGATACTAAGATATACATGATGTTTGACGGTGTAATGTGAGCTGATAAAAAAGGCAAATCTGAGAGTCACCACCTACAGAAGGAGAGATGTGTGAGTACGTCTGACCTGTCTACGACACATCTTGCCTTTGAATGATCGTATATTGCTTGTGGACATGAAATGAACCAGGAAAGCATGATGAAGAGCATCACCATCTCGAAACGTTTATGCTTTTACACAATATATATGCTGAAGGATCTTCTTTCACAAAGTGATTGGTGAGTTATGTATAGCTTTTATCACCTAGACACAAAAGAATATACCTTCTTCTCAGCACCTCATGGAACTTTCTCAAAAACTGTACACATATGCAGAAACAAAACAATTCTCAATGGATGTAAGAAAACTGAAATAACACTCTGCATCCTATCTTACTATTATGGATTAAAAGTAGATTTAAGCAACAACAGAAACAACAGGAAGCTTACAAACTAATGGAAATCAGATAACTCACTTCTGTGTCGAAAATAGGTCAAGACAGAAATTACAGAACAAAACAAAACAAGCCCAATGCCTTCTTAGGATTAAATGAAAATGAAAACATAGCATATCAAAAGTTATGGGACACGATGAAGGTACTTATAAGAGACATGTTTATAGCACTATTGCCTACATAAACAAATGGGAGAGATCTCATACTATTAACAGGACAGCACAACCAAAAGCTCTAGAGCAAATGGAAGAAATCACACCCAAAAGGAGTAGACCACCATAAATAAGCAAACTAAAGTCTGAAGTTAATAAAAGAGAAATGATAGCAACAATAAATGCCAATACAAAGAACCAAAGAAACAGTGTTGTTTTGAAAAAAAAATAAGATTGACAAACCATTAGCAAAATAACTCAAAGTTGGAGCAAGAAGATCCAAATTGACAAAATTAGAAAGGAAAGGCATGTCATAACAACAGATACTGAGGAAATCCAGAGGACACTTTGAAAATATGTCCTCCACCAAATTGGAAAATATAAATGAAAATGACTAATTTGCTTTATGCATACCACTTATCAAGGTTAAATCAAGATCTGATAGTCAATTTAAACAGGCCAATAGCCCCTAGTAAAATAGAGCAATAATTAGAAGTTTCTCAGCCAGAAGAAGCAGAAGCTATATGTGTTTTATTACAGACTTCCACTAGACTTTCAAAGAGGAGTTAATGCTAATACTTTTCAAATTATTGTACAAAAGTGAAATAGAAAGAATATTTCCCAATTCACTTATGAGCCCATAGTTTCTTTGATTCCTAAACCACATAAAGACCCAAACAAGAGAATTATAGACCAATTTTTAAAATGAAAATATAGATGCTTAAATTCTCAATAAGTTACTTGCAAACTGAACTCAAGGGCACATCAAAAAGGTGATCTACTATGATTAAGTTGGTTCCTTCCCAGAGGTCTTGGAATAATTCAGTATACATAAATCAATAAATGTAATCCATTACATAAAATGCTCTAAAAGACTAAAGCTATATCAAGTAAATGGAGAAAAACTGAAAGCATTTCGATTAAAGTTGGAACAAGACAATGTTCATTCTCTCTATATCTAATCAGTATAGTACTTGAAATCTTACCTACTGCAATATGACAACTGAAGGTGATAAAGGGGGATACAAAGAGAAAGGGAAGGAATCAAAGTATCATTTGCAGATGATATGACAAAACATGAAGAAATCAAACTGAATTCAAGGACACATCAAAATGTTATCCATTATGCTTAACTTGGTTTTACCCTAGAGGTATAGGGATGGTTCAGCATATATCAATAAATGCAATCCATCATATAAATACAGTAAAATTCTAAAGTCATATCAACTAAATGGAGAAAAACTGAAAGTATTTCTATTAAAATTAGAAAGAAGACAAGATTATTTATTCTTTCATCATGAAAATACAAATCAAAACTACTTTGAGATTTCATCTTAAACGAATCATACTAGCAAGGTGAATAAAACAAATGACACAGCTCATGTTGATGATGTGTAGTAGGAAGAATACCCATCCATTGATGGTGGAGTGTAGACTTTTACAACTATTCAACTCAGTATGGAAGTTCCTCTTGAAGATAGAAACCAATCCACTTCAAGATGTTACTGACTTGAAGGCTATTGGCTAGCTTTTATACTGTTGGAAGCCGGTACTTATTACACTGAAAGAGAGAAATTAATCAGCAATTTTATTCAGTCATGACCTCTGAAAGCTCTGATAACCATTGATCTAGGAAGACATCCCAACTGGTACGATAGTGGCACAAATAGCAGGACAAATTTTATGAGACTATCTCACCACTATCTGGGTAGATTTAAGGCCTGTTTCACAAGATGAAACTAATGACTGCCATTGTTATCAAGACTAAGTACCTGTAGCTAGACAAATTTTGGCCCTACATGTCTGAGAACCTACTGTATTATTCTCTTTAGGGGACATACTTTTCAATTGATTCCTTATGAATCATTGTGCCCATAAATTAGTGAACTTCTCAACCCTCATCAGAGTGTTTCTTTCTGCAGGAGATGATGATTAACACAGAGATCCATGGCCAGTTAAAATACAGAGAATAAGATACTTGAACTGTTTCATATTAAGGGGAAAATATATATTATACCTTTTTCTATCCAGGCGAGGGACCTGTAGAATGGTCAGTGGCTATGAAAAATAGAGGTGACCGATGATTACAATGAAGCAGTATTTGCTCAGCATAACAGGACTGTTGTGTACATGAACACACAGAATTTGGAATAGTTTGAACAACATCTGCACAAACTCAAAACAGAAGAAATGCCAGCAATAAGCCATAGAGATTGACAAAGTTTTATCTTTAGGTCAAGGATTGCTAGTAATTGAGACACTGGGAAAAGGAGAGTAATTTTTCTTTAAGATTGTGGTCCCAGGTAGGTCAACCATATCCCCCTAGATGGCCACATAGTCAAGACTATATGAGCAACCCAAATTGTACTTGATGGTTGAAAAAAAATGGCATAGGAAGGCAAGGGGATATCTGTAAGCAGTTGAGGAACAGTTGTGAATATGATTAAAACACATTGTAGGAAATCCTCAGAGAGTAAAGTTATTTTTAAAAGTGACCTTTTAGATGTTGTAATTAGTGTATTTTTTCCTGACAATTTTTCTGTTTTAATGACTTCTAAGTATAGTACCAAGGAGAGTCAGTAAGACTGATGTAGCTAAGGAAAATGTGTCGGTTTCATTTAGGTAGGAGTTAGTATTATGAATGAGAATTTGTTGTTAGTGTTTCAACAGAAACTGTTCAGAACAAGTCTTCAAATAGAAGCACAACTAAAGCAAGGCAAGTGTTTCACAATTGTTGGAAATTTGATCAGAGACTAGACGGAGTCTCTTTCTGTGTTTTATACCTGTACCTTTACTCCATAAGTTAATGGAGCAGTTTTATACAACAAAATTCTCTAAATGGCATACATCAACTACACCTAGAAAATACTAAACAATCAAATCATGGTAGAGCAATGGCATAACGAAAACAAACAGACAAAACAGGAAACCCAAAAAACCTTAAATCAACCAAAACCAGCCAACCAACCAACCTACCGAAAACAAAACCAAAAACAACAACAACAAAAACACTAGACCTGAAAGTAAGCAGTATTCTTTGAGATAAGCAAAAAGATGGGAAAAGTGATAAGTTACAAAAAATATGTGTATTTAACAGTATTTAACTATAGATAATAAAACAGAAAAATATTCATAATCAGAGATATAGATTTTAATATACATCTCACAGTAACAGAATGTGAAATTTAATAAGCATAAAGTAAAAAAAAAATGTCTGGACATTTTCAATAAGCATTTGTTCCAGTTGACAAATAGAACACCCCTTCTATAATTAGTGTTCACTACACCTCCCAGAAGGCATATATATATATCTACCACTTACTAAAACTAACTACATGAGGGGGCATGAAGGAGTTTTTAAAAATATCTCGAATACATAGACCAGCAAAGTCTTGACTTTGCTTTCAGTGGAACTAAGCTAGTTAAAACCCAACAGCCAAATAGATTATTAGAAAAATCTTTCATTTTTGAGTCTTGAGCAATAAACTTAAATACTCACAGCTTTCAAAATAATCACAGTAAAATATTTTAAATGGAAAATAATTAGATCAGCAGATTTATGAGATACAGATAAAGATAGCTAAGAAATTTATATCTCACCTTAGTGAATGAAGGAGAAAAGAAAAATGTATTCATATCAGGGATATATCAGCATCTTAAGTTAAATAACATTAAATTATCAAAATGGGGAAAAAAGACAAATGAAAGAGAAAGGAGACACATAAAGAAGAAATTCCACCAGTAAGCTGAAATACATTATTAAAAAAAAAAAAAACTATTAAAACCACCAGCAAGTCCATTGTAAGTCTACTGCCAAGAAAGAAAATAAAATGCAAATTCTCAATTGCAGGAATGAAATGAGGCGATCACCAGAGTCTACAGGCAGTAAACTCATGGGATGAGGGCATTAGGACACCAATTTGCACACAAATTGTATACAATAGATGAAATGGAAAAACATTTCTCTTGAAAAAACATTTTATTGTAAGCAACACAGCAATAGTAGAAAGTTAGAACAGTACTATATTTATAAGTGAGTTGATTCTGGAGGCACTTTGTTGCCCAAATATCATCAGTGGTAAATTATTTTCTAATGTTACAGTAAAGAGTAATGTGAACTTTGTAAAACCTTATTCAAAAAATAGAAGTGGGCACACTTCCATCACATATTATTTAGCTAGAATAATTGTGATACTGACCCATCAAGGAAAGAAAATCACAGGTAATTATGTTCAGATATACAGGAAGGAGAATTACATACAAATCACAAATAACAATAAAAATTCCATACAAATTTCAGTATGTGACAATGTTGTGATATAGAATGAGTTTAAATTTTAATATAAATTATGTTTCTAAATGAGCCAAACCACATCATCACTCTAGTAAATGCATAAAATTTATTAGAGATAACCATTTACCACTCAGATCTTTGAGTAGCACTATTTTTTTTTAATAAAAAAATGATTTTATTTTAGCACATATGTCTGAGGGCACACATATGCTATAGCACGTGATGGTTCTCTCCTTCTACCATGTGGGTTTTGGGGACGTGAGCCCAGGTTGCCACACTCAGCAGCAAGTGCTTAACCCTGCTGAGCCTTCCTTCTTTCTAGTCCTAATAAT
>NW_022196905.1:14810087-14823919 GCF_008632895.1 Mastomys coucha
GCTGTTTCCCTCGATTCACCTGGAGGCGGCGATCCACCAGGTTCTGCACCTTTTCCAGACCCGCAGCAATGAAGAGTACATCCAGCTCATCTTGTGTGAAGAAATACACTCTGGTGCCATCACCTCTCACATAGAAGTTTCCAGAGAGATACTGACCTTTTTTAAACCGAAGTTGAGCCATGTCATAGCGGCCATAATCTCGAAGAAGCATCACCCCTCCAGGCTTCAGGAGTCTGCTTAGCTTGCTGATAGCTTTCTGCATCTTGTCTGGAACAGTTGCTGAAAGAACAAATATAAGAACGATGACATCGAGACTGTCCTCCGGCACTGGGTAACTCTGATCTTCATCACAGAGATCATGAACAAAGGCAAAACATCGAGAAGGATCATATGCTGAATTTGTCTTGAGCAGTTCAATAGCTGTGGCCGAAAAGTCACAACAGTAAACAAAGAGGTTTGGGTTATTGTTAGTTTGTAAAATTGGAAAGACTGTGTTTCCTACACCACAACCAACCTCAAGTATTCGGTAGGTGGCAGAGGAACCAGGAAATTCATCAGCACGAATTTCTAGGTGACTGAGCTTGTGTGTCACTGGCTCTTCCACAGGAGGCACCTGAGTCTCACATCCATGGCTGGTACAAGAACACTTGTGCAGTTCTGTTGTCAGGCCAGGTCTGTCCTCACCAACTTCACTCCTCTGCTTCTCCAAGGGTAAATTTGTCAGGTGATTGTGGCTAGGTGCCAGTTAGGGGAACTCAGTAAAAAGCCAGTGTCTATCCTTGAAAAATCCATTTTCATGGATTTTGTAGAAGTCATCCCAATATTTATGGGCATTGACTTCATAATCAACTTGCTTCTCCGTGCACACCAGCTGCGAACTGTTCTCCCGCACTTTCCTCTCCGCCTCCGTGGCCTGATCCTCTGACCACTTCACGTTGTCCCAGGCATTGTGATGGAAGATGCGCTCTGGGTCGCTCAGGAATCGTTCCGAACTGCATCCTCAGCCTCCGGCACGCCTTCAGCGACGGAGGCCGCCATGACACCGGAGATGGAAACGCCTTCTTTTCCATAACGCCTGAGTAGCACTATTTTAAGTGATAAATAATAATAGATTACCCTTTCATAAATGCAAAAAGCACAAATTTACTCAAGATTTTAGTATTTTTCTACAGAGATTTCTTCATTATCATAAAAAAACATTGTTAATAATATCTATCTTTATCACTGATGATTTTGTTGTCCTCCTTAAATTTGGGGTTTCAGGAACTATTCCATGTTGAGGTTTGGTCTTGCTGTGTATTGTAATGCTTAGTGCCGGCCCCCAAGACCTGAGTCTACATGTAGACCCAGGTGATGCTGCCCCCAAGTTATTTCTGATTGGTAAATGAAGATGCCAACAGCTAATAGGCAAAGGGAACATACGTGGGGTTTAGGATTCCTGGGGTTGGGGGTAGGAGGAGAATCACCAGAGAGGGGAAAAGGAAGGTGAATGGAGGAAGGAGAAGCTGCCATGGGTTAGGTGAGTTCAAGAGAACATGGCTCTGACAGTTAGCCAATTAGGGGTAAGAGCAGCTCAGATGAAACATAGTAAGTAGTAAGTTGGAGTTATTGATAGAAAGTAGATTCTAATAGCACAGAGCATAGATATTTGACCAGTTCTAGTGCTGATTAAGGTTTATTTTAAATATAAAGGTTGTGCCTGTCTTTTATCAGGGAACTAAGTGATCAAGGCAGGGTAGAAACCCTGGCTTGGGATCAAAAATTTCTATCATTCCACGTCCCTCTCTTAGTCAGGGAAATATAAATTAAAAGTAAAATGAACTATTGCCTCACATTCACATGTGACTAAATGGTATATAAGTGATGGCCATGACACTGAGTTGTTTGAGTTTTCATGTACTGCTCGGAAGAGTATAAGATGGTGAGAACAGTTCACTGTGCTAAAAATGAGAAAGGTTCTCTCCTCCTTGTGCCCCAGTGTAGGGGAATGCCAGGGCCAGTATGTGGGAGAGGGCGGGGTGGCAGGCATGGGAAGGGGGGAGGCAACAGGGGTTTGTTTTTGTTGTTTTTGTTTGTTTCTTTGATTTTTGGAGGGGAAACTGGGAAAGGAGAAATTTACATGTTAATGAAGAAAATATCTAATAAAAATATAAAAAATATAAATAAAAAAAGAATGAACAAGGTTTACGATGTATCTGGTCTGACCTACCTGCTAACTTAGAATACACCTTATTATGTCAACATGAACCAGGCTACTATTGAAGTACATGTATATTATAAATTATCTTGTCTTATTATCTTTTCTAAGAGAACAAAGTCCCTATTATTCCTATTGCTAAGTACACAGGAATTTTAAAAAGTACAGTAATTTTTAAAAATATCCAGTAAATGTATTAACTTGTTCTATGTTACTTATATCAATTGCCTATATAGCTTTAATTTATAGCTATCAGTTTAACATTGGCATGTCTGGCAAAGGAAATTAAACTTTAACAGTTTTGTAAACTGTTAAGAAAAAAAAGGAATACACCTTATACAAACAGAAATTCCTTTCAAACATTTTTGTTAAAATGAGCACAGCCTCATTTTTTCTAATAACTCCAAATGAAAAATTATCTGGCTTTAAACTATAGAATCTAAGATAAACTGTGATACATTAATGGTATAGACTATCATGACAAAAGGCATATACTTAATTTGGGAAATGGAAGGAAGAGGATTTGATGTCAATGTCATCCTGTGTAACATAACAAAGCCCAAAACAGAAAATTTAAATTGGGTATATACAAAATGAATAAAAATTCAGTGCTCTAGTATTAAGGGAAATGCTTAAGTATAATAATAGCTTAACAATGAATAATTATGCTTCTGTGAATTTCAGGCATAGTCAGATGAATCACTGATGATAGAAAGGATGGTCTCTTGCATAGAGGAGAGCAGATTGGAAAGTGAATGAAAGATCTTTTGGAATACTGACAATGTGTTATATCTTGATTGGAATGTTGGCTATATGATTACATGTTCATACACTTGAATTGTAGATCCTATACTTGTGTTAGTTTTCTGTCACTATTATCATGATATAATCAGTCCATAAAGAGAAAAGTTTTACTTTGGCAAAGTTTGGAGTTACCAATCAATGAATATTTATTTAGTTTGTTGCTCTGAACTTGTGGTGAGGCTGTACATCAGAGATAAAATAAAACTGTCCACATTAAAATCAAGAAACAAGATGAAGGAGGACAATAGGTTCATAATACCCTCTTTAAGCATATGCTTGTAATGACATACAGGCCTGTGATGACTCTATCACTTAAACAATCCATCAATTCATGATAGCATCACTATGCATACCAAGTTCTTAGCATATGTACCCATGAGGGAAACAGGATTCAGTCTAAAGTAATATGTTACCATAAAATGTTATCAGCACATATTTTTTAGTATAAGGCTACACATATTTATTTTAGGAATTTGGAAATTTGCTACAAGTTAACTTTATTTAAAGTCTGAATTGTCAGTATCATTTTTTTAAATGAAAGATGTTTCTGGTACTTTTTTTGGTCTTTTTGAGACAGGGTTTCTCTGTATAGCCCTGGCTGTCCTGGAACTCAACTTGAAGACCAGGCTGGCCTCAAACTCAGAAATCCGCCTGCTTCTGCCTGCCAAGTGCTGGGATTAAAGGCATGCGCCACCAACACCCAGTGAATCTGGTACTTTTTAAGTTATAGAGACCATCAAAAATACATAGAACTACACACACACACACACACACACACACACACTGATTTATTAACTTAACATTTACAGTACTAGGTAGTGATGTTCATGTAGCACAAAATGAAGATGCTCCTTGAGAATCTTCCACCCATGCCAACCAGGGAAGCAGGTAGACATTCTTCAGATGATCATTCTCCTTCCTCTCTTTCAAATCGAATCCTCCAGTCTCATCTCCAGCTATATAGCAGACTACGTGCTGTGGTCTCCCCTTCCTCTCTGCCTCCATCTTCAGCAAATCATGTAGATCTTTTCTTACTGGGTCCTTTAACCCAAATCCCTTGTCTCAGTCACCAACTCTCAGAGGCACTCCCTGGGAATGTAGCTGGAAGTGCCAGCCAGGGATGCAGATAGGCAAGAGAAGCATGTAGGTGATCTTCAGATCTTCACTTTCCCCCCTTTTCTCCAAATCCAGTCTTCTTGTGTCATCCCCAGTTCTGTAGCTAACTACAACTCTGTCCTCTTTTTTCCCTCTTCCCCATTCATTCACCAGCTACAAGGGAAATCCTGGCAGCACAATCTGTTTTCCTTCCTGCTCTCAGACATACTCCTTCCAGCTCATCTCCATTCCTAAGTGTCATCTCCCAAACCTAGGAACATTTTGTTCTTGGAAACCTCATTGGCTACCCATGGCAAGGATCCAAGAAACATTACCAGCCAGAAAAGGTACAGTGACCATATTTTCCTAAAACTAGAAAGGACAACAGAAACCAAGGAGTGGAACACCCGCTCAACAAGTCAAGACCAGGTATCAGAGGCTAAAATTATGATCATCCCAAACACAGCAACCTAGACAACAGAATGAAAACAAGTCAGTAACAGCTAGGACAATATGTCACAGTAGAGCCTAGATACTCAACTATAGTAGTCCTCGAGATATCCAATATAGCTGAAGCATAAGACAAGGTCTGCAAAATAGCCTTATGACTATATTAGAGGCCCTTAAGGAGGAAAAAAATCCATTAATCTATGAAAACACAAACAGTGGAATGAAGTAAAGAAAACAGTCCAAGACATGAAAGTGGAAATAGAATCAATTAAGAAAACCCAAACTGAGGGGAATTTGGAAATGAAAAATTTAGGAATGCAACCAGGAAATTCTTTCAAACACGAAGTTGAACATATGTTTACATAATGCATTCAATTATCTATATTGAGTTGGATACAGTGAGTTTCCTCTTTTAGATATAATAAATATTGATATTCATACATCATTGCTGTAATGCATATGCATTTTAGGTACATGTACAAGTGCTTGTGTATATAGGTACATAAGGTACATACATGTGTGCCTGTGTGCATGGAGATATGGGCATATGTATGTGTATGCCAGAAGAGACTCTCAGTTGTTATTGCACATATTTGGAGGGGGGGGGAAGGATCTCTCTTTGGTGTAAAATTTGCCCAAGAGACTACACTGGCTAGTGAGAGAATCCAGGGCTCTGCTTGTCTCCAAGTCCTCAGTGCTGAGATTACAAGGACAACCTCTGATCTCCATGGATTGTGAGATACCATAACTTCTGCAGCTGGGACTACATCTTACAGACACTCTCAATGGTGCGCTCAGTCTATCCATCTATCTCCTTGTGATTCAAAGACCTTTCTGGGCATAGAGAATGAAGGTGGTAGCTTCAGCATCCCATTAACTGTCTCACATCTAGTTGGCATATCTGAAGCTAATTTGTCCAGAAAGCTGTATTGCCCTTCTGAAAGTGCCTGGTCCTGTGTGGTGGATCAATGACTGCTCAGGTAAAGCTATCTCATCTCTTGGCCACCTGAACTCAATCTATAGTGGGGTTTAAACATAACTCCATTCATCAGTACAACATGGAGGACAGAGGCTGTTCTCTACTTTGCTTTCTTAAGCTTAGCTTCTCTCTATCTTCTTCTATTGCCTTCACTCAATTGGACAACAAGACCAGTGCATTTTGTGGGGCCTGGTAGGAGGTGGCAGACAATGGACTAGTACATCTGGAGGAAACTCAGATATGGTTGCTTCTCAGAATTGAGATGTTGGAAGATTAGTGCTGTTCACATAGTTAATCAGAGAAGTATCTTAGATTTGCAGACAACCATCAGTTAAGATAGATAGATGCTCAGTATGCTGAGAATAATAACCATGAAGTACTTGAATGGCACATGGCCATTACACTTTCCAAGGTTCGAGATGCAATGTGTTAGTTCAAGTGACTTCTGTTTAATGGATCATAGTTTTGAACTCTGAGCCAAATAAACTCTTCCTTCCTTGAAAAAAGTTAAAGAATTCTTATACTAGTAACTAGTACACCTAAAAGCTCTAGACCAAAAGAATAAATAACAGACACAGGGTATAAATGAAAAGAAATAATCAAACAGGGCAGAAATCAATAAAATAGAAACATAAAAGTAATTCAAAGAATCAATGAAACAAAGAGTTGGTTCTTTGAGAAAATCAATAACATTGATGAATCCTTAGTCTAATTAACTAAGACATAAACAAAGGTCTAAACAGAATTAAAGACAAAAGAGGGGCCATAACCATAGACACCAAGGGAATCTAGAGAATCATAAGGATATGTTTTAAAAATTTGTAATCTACCAAATTGAAAAAAGTATCTATAAGTAATAAATAGTTTTCTCTGAATATGCCATTGATAAATGTTAAACTGAGACCAGATAAGGAATTTGAACAGCCCTTTAATGTCTAGTGAAACGTAAAAATCTTCCAAGCCAATAAATCCAAGGGTCAGTTGGTTTTAGTGAAGAGTTCTAACAGAGTTTTCAAGAAGAATCAATACCAATACTTATCACAATACTCTACAAAATAGAGATGGAAAAAACATTGCTCAATTCATTTGATAACATCACTGTTACCGATTCCTAAACCACACTAAGACCCAACAAATAAAGGGAATTGCAGATCAAAAGGTGCTAAAATTCTCAATAAGATATTTTCAATCTGAATCAACAACACATCAAAATGACCATCCATGGTGATCATGCAGTCTTCATCACAAAGATGCAGAGAGGGTTCAATATAAACAGTTTGGCAAATTTAAATCAGTCTATCAAAACAGACTGAAAGAAGGAGCAAATTTGGAAAAAACTCATTTGATACAGAAAAAGCTGTTAACAAAATCAAACAAACATTTGTGATAAAAGTTCTGTTGAGATTCAGGATACAAGGAATATACCTCTGTATAATAAAGACAATTTACAGTAAGCTTATAGCCAACATTAATTTACATGAAGAGATACTGAAAGCATTTCCACTAAAATCAGGAACAAGATATAGTTTTCCACTCTCTTCAGATCTATCCAATGTAGTACTTTAAACACAGGCTAGACAAAACCAAAAACTGAAGATCAATGGGAAGAAACAGGAAATGAAGAAGCCAAAGTATCTTTACTTGCAGATGATCTGGTAATATATACAGATGACTATTGGACCATGAAAGGCAGTCTGTGTTCTTGGTTGACCGAAGCTTACTCTGGAGACTCAGTAGAGAATTCAACAAGGGATGGAATAGTAAGCTATACCCCCAGACATAAAGCTGCTGACACCATGAGCCCTCACTCCATTATCCCATGGTTAGACAATGCCCCAAGCTTCCAGTATTCTGGGTGGACTCTACCCTCAGTCAACTGACCACAGCCAGGTATGCCATGCCCCACTGTTTCCTGGGAACAGAAAGGTAGCACAGCCTATTATAAAAGGAGCTGTTTAACTCCTCCCCTCTCTCTCACCCTCTTAGCTTCCTGTCTTTACTCTCACCTGTAGCTCCCTCTCTCTTCCTCCCTTCCCCCTCTCTCCATGTGGCCATAGCCAGCCTCTACTTTTCTTCTCCCCCCTTTTCTACAATAAGACACCTCAAGATCATGGACTGCCACCTTTCATCTAGACTAGCAGTGCTGAGGCAATGCATTCCAGCTCCAGCTTCGAGACTGGACCAAGGACTCATGCCCAGCTCATGCCCAGCACTCAAGCAGGAACCACCACCCGGAGCACTTCCCCTCCCCACCCATTCCTCCTTTTGGCCTACAGCCACTCCCACCCTGGAGCCCCCACCCATTCTCAGCTCTTTCGAGGTGTCTCTTTTTCCACTCCTGTCTTTCCACTACTTGCCTCCCCTCAGTTAAACCTCTTACATGTGGGAAAAAAAAAACAAGCAACAAATAACCCCCCACAAGAACAACAACAAATAAAATAATAAACAACAAATAAACAAAATCCCCACTATTCGAACATAAACAGACTGTCTGATCAATGTAATCACAGTGAAGACCAAGACACAATTCTGTACATCTATAGACACCTGATTTTTGATGAAGCTAGAAATACACGTTGCAAAAAGACAGTTTCTTCAAAATATTGTGCTTTTCAATGTGGATGTGTGCAGTTTTCATGTGGAAGAATCTAGATTCATACTTATCACTGTACACAAAACTCAACTCCAAATGAATCAAGGATCTCAACATAAATTCTTATACACTGAACTTGATAGAAGAGAAAATGGGGAAGAGCTTTTACTCTTTGGCATATGAAAAGACTTTTGAACAGCACACCATTAACATAGGCACCAAGAAGAACGATTAATGATGGTACCTCAGTGAAATGAAAAGTTCTGCTTGGCAAAGGACACCATCATTAGGATAAATTAGCAGGCTACAGAGAGGGAAACTACTTGTATCCTGACATCTGACATAGAACTAATATCCAAAATATATAAAGAACTTAAAAAAAAACAGACAATAGCAAAAATAATAAACAAATTAAAAATGGAGTAGAGATCTAAATAGAGAATTTTCAAAAGAAGAAACTCAAATGACTGAGAAATACTCAAAGAACTGCATAACATTATTAGTCATCAGAGAAATGCAAATCAAAGCTACTTTAAGATTTCATCTTACATGAAACAGAATAGCAAAGATTAATAAGAAAAATGACACAATTCATGTTGAAGAGGAGGGTGTAGAGTATGGGAAACATTCAGCCATTGATGAGAGTGCAATTTATATAGCCAATATAGAAATCATTGTAGTGTTTCCTCAAAAAAATGAGAAACTCGATATCCAGCTGTACCACTCTGGGGCATATACCTAAATTATGCTTCAGCCACCTACAAGAGACACTTTCTCACATATGTTCATAATAGCCAGAAATTAGAAATTACCTGGATTTCCATCAAAGGATTAAAAAAAAGTGGCACATTTACAAAATGGAGTATTACTCAGCTGTTACAAATGCACTCATGAAACTCACAAGAGATTTAACTAGAAAAAAATTACCCAAAGTGTGGTAATCAGGCAGAAAGACAAATATGCTGTACATTAGCTTATTTAGCTTTTAGGTCACTGATAAGCTACCTACTACAATCAGTATAACCACAGAAGTTAGATAGAACTTAAAGACTATGGTGGAAAGATGGATTTCCCTAGGAAAAGGAAATACAATAGTTATAGAGGCTTGAGGCATGATGCCTGGAATGAGAGATTCAAATTGGGAAGGAGAGAGAAGTGGGGAGAAAGGGAAGGTTGTGAGGAAATGTGGGGAGGGCCAGATAAAATTAACGGCCATTTGTGGAGTCATATGGAAGATCAATAGAATAGAATGTTTCTGAAAAATATTCATATATTAAGATGATCCAAATGTAATCTCAAATAATAGAGGGGACAGAGACAACACAATTAGGCATCTCTTGTTACCAAACTAAGCTTCTAATACTGGGACTGGATTACATCTAGTTGAAGTCTTTGCCATAGGGTCTTATGAGACCCCCTCCCAACAACACTCTATTGTCAAGGTTATTGATGGCTATCCAAAAGAAATGGTGGCATGACTCTATTATTGAAGACAATACACATGAACTTATTGGACATGAAGAAGTTGGGCTGGTACCTATGTAGAGCTCCTCCACACACATCCCCAGCAGACTACCATTTATAGTACTGTAAGGCGCTCTACCTGCTACCAAAGGCAGAAAAGGTAAACACCCACCCGTTTACAACTCCTATTTCTAAGAGTCACTTGCCTACATGATATTCTTTTCCTTGAGGGACACAAAGCTTTTGGGAGTAAGCAACCAATATTGACCTGAGTTGAGGTCCACTGCATGAGAAGGACTCATATCCACCACTGCTTGTGTGGCTAAGAACATGAGACTAGATAGGCTATGGAGCTGAGGGAAAACCAAATAGTACTTTCCTGCTAAAGTAATGTAACAATAAAAGGCTCTTTAAGTCACTCTTTTATAGTTATAGATCTGTTCTTTGCTCTGCCATCATCAGAGAAGCTCCTTCCTTCAGCATTGAGAACAACTACAGAGGCCCATAGCCAGCTACTATGCAGAGAGCAAGGGGCCTTGAAACACTCAGCTTTAAAAGAATGTCTTCATCAAATTCTTCCCCTTGGTACTTAGGAAACTGGGCAGAAGCAGACGCAGTGGTGGAAAAAGTATCAGAACCAGAGAAGATGCAGTCAAGGCTTTCTAGATACAAGAAAGCTGGCATAAATATGAACTCACAGAGACTGTGGAAGCATATCCAGAGCCTGCATAGGTCTGTACCTGGTGGGTACATCTAGTACATAGCTGAAGAAAGAAGTGGATGCACATCCCTGTCTGAATTCAGAAGTTATCTCTGATAGATAACTACTTGCAAACGAAAAGTTAGTTTTCATTAAGGGAACTTCACTGAGTCAACAAACCGTTCTTAAGTCCTGTGTCCAGCAGTAGATAGCAACTCAAATGAACTCAGTGGCATCTCATAATGTTGAGGCAGAGGATTGGATTTATTTAGTTTTTAACCTGACAGACCCTTTGTGTATATAACTTCTGGCTTGGGATTTTATGGGATATCTTTGTGTGTGTGAACTTGAACTTTTTCTTTGGCCTTTTGCCTTGTTTGGCTGTTTTGTCATAACTGAGTTGATTAAAATTTTTCTTATTTTATTATTGTTCTTTACATGTCTTTTTTTCTAACAAGAGACAGAAAGGCTGTGGGTATGGGTTGGAGGAGAGGTAGGGAAGAACTGAGAATAGTAGTGTTTGGGGGTAGAAGACTACATGAACAGGAGTTGGCTGGTGACTATATTGGAAGTTCAGATCCCAATGTAGTCCCAAGCATTTCTCAGTGTGAATATGAAAATCATGTTTTCAATCAACATACTTCAGATAACAAAAGAAGTTAGCCAGAAGCAGAACCACCAAAGCCTAAAAGCAAGGTTAGTATATTTAGAGACTTTCCTAGAACTATGGACATTGATGGATTAGGTATTTTTTTTTTTTTTTAATTTTGGTAGAGGGTAGGCGGTACCCTCTGTATGCTGAATTTTATGGGCTGAATGGTACTTCCATCATACTTCCATCATGGTGTCAATAGTGCTAGGATCTAGGAAGTTACTAAGTTCTGGGACTATTACAGGCGAAGGAGAAGAAAACATAGTCAGAACGTATTGTATGAAAAACTACTTTCAAAAAGAAAAAAAAAGCAATTGTTTTGCAAGATCTCCCTGGAAGCTTTAATAGCACTTCCTGGTACTTTGGTGACTCAGGACGGAGGCTTTCAGGTCAGATGCATCTCAAATACTCTGTATCTTGTGTCTGTGGGATAGGTGTCATCAGCAATAGGAACTTACTTTTAACCTCTGGAAGGCAATCAACAGCAACAGCAATGACCTATGTCGTTTAGGAGTCTCTTGGAATTCCCTGATCAGTGCTCAAAGGGGTTTTTGTTAGATAGTGCTTTTGGGGGACTATTATCAGCCCAAGTGCAACAATGTCATTTGAATTAAATATGTATATTTATATTCATAGAATTATGTACTGAATGCAATTTATGGTAATAAATATTTAAAAAACAAAAACAATTGCAAGAATTATAAAAAGTATACCATTTATTTATATTCTATACTAAACTAGGAAAGACAGAGTTCTGTGGAAAAGGTAAAGTACATTTAAAACACCATGACAAAAAAAAGGAGGGAAATGCAAATAATTTGAAATTTAGTCTACTACAAACAAGCACTCTAAAACTCATTTAAACTTTGCATATGTTATCATTAATATTCTGTAACTTAATTATTGGGAAGCAATAAGTAACATATTATGTCTGCAGCTGCTAACACACAGTCCCAGCTGTCCTTAAAAATAATTATCTGTTCTCACTTTTCACCTACCTTACAGACAAGAAAGCTCTTACTAATGAAGAGAAAGCAAAGGCAAAAGACCCAAGGTTACTCTACTAAGTGTGTTCCTTTCTGGTCATAGACTATGCCTGAGTTTCCTTTGTGTTGCTGTGGTACTATCCCCTGACAAAGAGCATCTAAGGGGAGAAAGAAAGAGTTTGCTCAGCTTATTATTCCAGGTCATGGTCCATTATTGTTGAGAAGTCAAGGCAGGTATGTAAATGATCACATCCACAGAGATCAGAGAATGAGTAAACACTAGGATCGTTGCGTGTTTTCTCCCTTCCTTGCTTGTCTGCTTGTTTGTTCATGCTCATCTAGCTTTCTTCACATTTATATAATTCCTGGCCCAGCCTGCGAAATTGTGCTGCCTATTCATAGTTGATCTTCCCATCTCAATAAGTTCAATTAAAACTTTTCCAAAGAAGTGTGTTAGCCAACTGAATGGAGACAATCCCTCATTGAGATTCCCATGTGAGTACAGGTTGGTTGTATCAAGTTGAAAATTAATGATATCACAGTATGAATCAGTTTATTACATAATTCTAAGTATATATATGCGTTTCAGGAAATATTAAAAAAGGAATCCATCAATTCTCGTGGAGTTGGACCACACTCCAGTGTTCCTGATGTGGCTGGCAACAATTTGGCCAAACCAGACCACAGGGCTCCTGCTGGACCATCTCTCTGGCAACCTCCCTGCCCCTCCCAATTCTTCTCGCTACCAAGTAATTCTCCACGCACCCCATGGTCAGCCATCTTAACACCTAATTACGCAGTAGAATCAAGACTTTTAAAGCTTACTTAACCAAATAGATTTATGTATCAATAATATCATAATTTGCAAGATGACAATACAATAATTTCAGAGCCAATTGATAATGATAAAACCTCTATCCCAATATTTCTAACCTTGTGAAATCATAGCTACTGTGGCTGGTAAATGCCATGCAGGTACATGTCTACAGCCATCTTCCTTCTTTTCTCTGAGACACTCTCTGTCTTTCTTTGTGACTCTTTGCTCTTCCTCCCTTTCCCTGTCCAATCACAGGCCTTCCCCTGCCCTAATGTAGTTGAACAGGGAAAATCCTGCCATACATATGTGTGTCTTTTTTAGGATTTCTATTGCTGTGATGAAACATTATGATGAAAAGGAGGAATGGGTTTACTTGGCTTACACATCCATTATTACAGGAATTCAGGACAGGAACTCAAGCAGGATAGGAACCTGGAGGCAGCAGCTGATGCAGAGGCCATCAGGGGTGCTTACTGGCCTTCTCCCTAGAGCTTGCTCAGCCTGATTTCTTATAGAGCCCAGAACTGAGACAATACACAATGCGCTGTACCCTCTACCACAGATCACTAATTGAGAAAATTCCTTTCAGGGGAATCTCATGGAGGCATTTTCTCAACTGAGGCTCCTTCTCTCTGGTGTCTAACTTCTGTCAAGTTGACATACAAAACCAGCCAGTACAATGTGCTCTGCAATTATAAGTATTCCTTTACCTGGGTTTTGATAATGATAGCCTTTTCAAAATAATTATATTTTCTTATTTTGTTTATATTTCTTCAGCAGCTGTTAGACAATGATGTTGACCCATTTCAGTAGGACAAATACATTCTAATCAGGTACAGAATACTAAGAGCAATAAGGTAGCTAAATATAGTCATCATATTATATGAGGTTTTTTAAATTTACTAGCTATGCTCTTGTATATACTCACTTTATGATTTTTTAACATGCTCTCATTATATATTTAATTAAACCATGAATCTTAAAAAAGGAGAGGAGCTTGATTCTATTGTATTGCAGTGTTTTTCTGAAAGCATTCTAAGACTCATGGTTATAATTCTTCTCGAAGAAACATTTTCTTTTTTTTTTTTTTTATTT
>NW_022196905.1:14824445-14836182 GCF_008632895.1 Mastomys coucha
AGTACTACTCCATTGTGTAAATGTACCACAATTTCTGTATCCACTCCTCTGTTGAGGGACATCTGGGTAAGAAACATTTTCTTAACTATCTACATCTTGTTTAATTCAACAGTAAGTTACTTCTGATATTGCTATAATAAACATTTATAAATTTTTAAAATTTTGCTCCTTAAATGTTCATCTTTAACTATTTTTCTGCTTTACATCACACCCTCTTGAATGTTTTAGTGAAATACAAGCCGAAGTCCATCAATCCTATCACCTCACATGCTCCATCATGTCAATTATCTGTTATCTAGAAGAAGTTAAGTGACCCTTATCATAATAATCATAATCAGATTCTCTTTTGGTTAACTTCACTTGTGTTATAAAGTGATATCTTTTTGTCTACAAATAAACCTACCTCTTGTGGTAGACTCTTGCCAAATTTCATATTTTAGTAGATTTCATTGCCTGAAGTATTCTCACTTGTGGATCCATAAAACAAGAATTTTTCAAATTATCTAGAGTCTATTAAAATACTCATCTCTTTTCTAACTCTATGCTTGTGAGGGCAGATTTTTTTCATGTACTTCTGCTACTACGTACTACAAGAGTCTAGGCCTAGAAACCATAGGAAAAGAAATACCGTTTTCTTCCATTTAGTAAAACATTGCAAAGATCTTCAGAAAAAGTAAATAATGACAATTAGTCTTTGTATAACTACAAAGAATTACTTAAGATGAGGGTAGTCATGAAGTGTGGACAATTATTTAATCACATGCCTAGAAATTAGTGACTCCAAGAGTAATATGATAGTAAGTTTGGTTGTTTGACATTCTTTGCTGGAGGCTACAAAATCCATATCTCTCAAGGTACTAAGGCAAAGGCAATAGACTTCTTCCAACAAGCTCTTTCAGAGGGCATCACACCCCATCCACAAGGGATGGGATTCATGGCTTTAATATCCTCAAAGCTTCAATGTTGTATATTTAGCCCACAGGCAACTATTTAATTTTGGAGGAACTTTTAATTTTGGAGACATTCAAGGTGACAAATGCCCCTCTCTTTATTTTACTTCATTTTGATGAGTAAGGCTCTTGTTCATAAATGCTCATGCTAATAGACATACAATGATAATGCTATTAATAATTTAAAGCAAAATACTTTCTGTTTTAATTTTTACTACATTGTATCAGCAGATATAAACCACATAAAATAATTACTGAGGTTTTCAGATATTTTAAAAAAGCAATAAATTCTGAGAACAAAATTGGAGAAATGCTCTACTAGACTAGGGTTCTAATATAATTTGTCTTCTCCAGACATCTTCAGACACAGACCAGTTTTGATGCCTCTCATCAATTCCAACAAGACTTTCCTGATACTTTATTTGCTTAATATTTCCCCTTCCACATCTACTTGTTCCTCACAAATTCACTGGGCTTAGACTTCTATTTCCTCCAGCTCTCTGCTAGTTACCTTAAATGTAGGCCTCCTCTGAGAACAGGACACAAAGTCATAGGCCCCATCACCCACTCTCAGTAATACATGGGCATACGTTTTGAAGAAATAACATAAATGATGTTTAAGTTATCTTCTTGCTCTTCTCTCCTATTCTTTTGTGTATGCATATATTTGATGGATGTTTGTCTTTTTAACTCCCATCTTAGTATGAAGGACTATATAAGGCATAGAGTACATATTTCCCAAACAAGTTTTGAATGAAGAAGTAATTTACAATGGTGTGGCTCAAGTGTAGATGGCAGCTGAGGTGAACAAAGATCATCAAAGAAACAAAAAACTGAATAAGCAGAAACTGCAGAAACAGAATTTTCTTTTTTATATTCCTTCTTTCCATTTAATATTTTTTTGACACTCCAGATTTTATTATCCTCCTGGTGCACACTCAGACTGTTCTACATCCCATACTTCCTCCCTGCCCTCTGTCTCCATGAGGTTGATCCTACTTTCTCAACCCCCACTCCACCAGACCTCTAAACTCCCTGGGGCCACTAGTCTCTTGAGGGTTAGGCATATCTTCTCTGACTGAACCTTTGCAGTATATGTGTTGGGGGCCTCATATCAGCTGGTATATGCTGCCTGGTTGGTGGTCCAGGTTAATTGAGACTGCTGGTCCTCCTACAGGGTCACCCTCCTCCTCAGCTTCTTCCAGCTTTCCCCTAATTCAATCACAGGGGTCAGAAGCTTCTGTCCAATGGTTGGGTGCAAATATCTGCATCTGCCTCTTTCAGCTACTTGTTGGGTCTTTTAGAGGGCAGTCATGATAGGTCCCTTCTTGTGAGCACTCCATAGCCTCAGTAATAGGGCTTGAGGCCTCCCCTTGAGCTGGATCCCACTTTGGACCTGTTGCTGAACCTCCTTTTCCTCAGGCTCCTCTCCATTTGGATCCCTGTAGTTCTTTCAGCAGGAAAATTTTGGGTCAGAGTTTTGAGTGTGGGATGGCAACCCCATCTCTCACTTGATGCTATGACTTTCTGTTGGAGGTGGTCTCTACAAGTTCCCTCTCCCCACTGTAGTGCATTTCATCTAAGGTGCCTCCCTTTGAATCCTGAGATTCTCTCACCTCCCAGGTCTCTGGTATATTCTAGGGGTTTTCCCCAACTTCTTACCTCCTGAGGTTGTCTGTTTCTATTCTTTCTGCTGGCCCTCAGGGTTTCAGCCTTTTCCCCCCACCTACTACCAAATCATGTTACCCTCTTCCCCAACTCCCTGTTCATTAACCCCCACCAGGTCCCTCCCTCCCTCTCCCATTGTGATTGCTTTCTTCTCCCTCCCAAGTGGGACTGAGGCATCCTTACTTGGGCACTTTAGCTTGTTGACCTTTTTGAGCTTTCTGGACTGTATCTTGGGGTATTCTGTACTTTTTGGTGGCTTATATCCACTTATTAGTGAGTAAATACCATGTATGTCCTTTTGGGTCAGAGTTATCTCACTCAGGATGATATATTTTTAGTTCCATACATTTACCTGCAAAACTCAGGATGTTTTCATTCTTAATAGCTGGATAGTATTACACTGTGTAAATGAACCACATTTTTCTATATCCATTCTTCTGTTGTGGGACATTTGGGTTGTTTGCAGCAATGGTGTGACTGAAGTGCAGATGGCAGACCAGCACTCCCAGGAAAGCAGAAGTGATGATGCAGTTTCCAGAGTGTGAGGCACTGAGGGGAACAGAGATCATCAAAGAAACAAAAAACTGAATAGAGGAAACCAGAGAGAGAAAATTTTTTAAAGTTTAGATTTTACTAAAAGATTTTTTTTTATTTTTATTTTTTTTTTAGAAAAAAAATGCCAATCTTATTTCAGAAAGTAAGGTAGAAAAACAGAAGTGGAAGTATTAAAGGACAAAGGTTCATTCTGATAATTAGAAGAATTCTAAAAGCAAACATAATACAAGGCTTAAAAGGCATGGAAGTATTTAGTAAGAATACCTACAATGGGTCTGTATTGAGGAAGCATTTACCACAAGGCTCCTTGGGAAAGTTTTCCAGGGAAACACTGTACTGTGAAACAGGACAAACTGAACTGAGCAAGATGTGCTCCTGTCTTAGAGTTCCAGATTCCTCTGTTGGCTCTATGCAGAGCCTTTCCATGAGCCAATCAGGAACATAAAAAATAATGTGAGTTACCTTTTCTATGCTGCTAGAGAACAGAGAGAACTTGCTGTGTGGATCAGGAAGCCAGGTCCCACCAGTTAGCTATTCTGATGGTTGTAGTGTGGTGGACTTCCAAGCCCTCTGGGTTGTGGGAAATAACTTTGTTCTGTTAAAAGCCACCTGTCAATGGGTTGGTGCATGTCTGTTGACTAAGGAAGCTCTGAAAGGGACTCTTTTTTTTTGTATTCTGGAAACATCAAGAATCACATGGTAAGCATACATGAACATAGTTGTTAAAGCTCTCAGGTAGAAAACAAAAGCCCAACTGTTCTCTAAAAATGTATCAAACTTACCTTGTCACATTAAAACAATGTATAACAGAACTAGTAAACTTTGTTTTGTGTTTTAATATGATGCTGATTGTTTACTAAGAGTAACAGCTAGCTGTCTTAGTCTCTCCCTCTTTATTTCCTTCTGCTAGTAGTCATTATAACAAATGTCTCTACGGTATGCATTAAATACTATTATAAATCTTATAAATCAATTACAAATGATTTATTAGAATCTGAATTCATTTAATTAAAGAATTCACTCATACCTAGATAGACATTTTTGAAAGTAAATGCTGGAATGATCATGACATCCAAGTAAAAAAATATGTGTGCATATTATGTGACCACATACTAGACATCAGAAGAACTGTCAATAATATTAAAAAAAGATAGGAAATCAATTACTCTGAGATCATAATTAATAACATAGTGAAATATCTCATCAATCTCACCTGGATGCCATGTTATAGTGCTCAGGTTTTAGATCAAAATTATATTGGAAGGGAAATTTAAGTATAACCAAATAAAATAACACATGTCCATTTTCTCTAGAAGGTGTGTAAAAATCATAGAAAAGACAGATAAAATATAGAGAGGAAAGAAGTGATCTGTTAAAGGCACATCAGAAAGTATCAATACAATTATGTAATTAGAAAATGTTTAATAAGGTAGCTATCAATGAAAAAATATCACCTTTGTAGCAATGCAGAGGGTATTAGTAACTGGAATATGGCTCTCAGAAAGTACAAAGAATAGCCTGTGGAGATACTAGCCACATTAACTAGAACCACTAAAAATAAAAATCATGAAATGAGAAAGTTTGCTAAAAATAATTAAAATATTATGAAGAATAAAATTAATTTACAATCTCAAAATAAGTGAATCATCTTATAGACAGATATACATACAAGAAAGTACATGAAAATCAAATGAATCAGTATGTATTGAAGAAGCTGAGTGGTAAGATAATTTGTAGACACTGCCTCCCTCTGAATGCATAATGAGAGGTCAGTATGTGAAGAACTGGCTATCCCAGAGACAGAAAAGAAAAGGGCTTTAGTTCAGTATTGTACAGAGCAAGAGATTATGGCTTATTTTCAGTCGGTTACATGTTGCTGTCCAGTTTGTTGAAGATACTGGATCATCTCTTGAGTATATTTTTGGCATCTTTGTCAAAATTCAGGGAGCTGTAGTTTTGTGATTCACACCCAAATTTTCTACTCCAATCCATTGTTCTGCATGTCTGTGTCTGTGCTAGCAGTACACTGGTTTTATTATTATTGGACAGTGAAATAACTAGGAAGTAAGTGTGATAATAGCTGTAGTATTCTTTTTTTTTTCCTGTTTAGGATTGCTTTGGTTTGTCTTTCTTATTGGTGGTTCCATATAAAATTTCAGAGTGTTTTTGGTTTGTGAAGGACATTTTCTGTTTTTTTAAAGATATTTCCTTTATTTACACGTAAATTTCTCCTTTCCCAGTCTCCCCTCCAAAAAACAAACAAACAAACAAAAACAAGAAGAACAAACTCCTGTTGCCTCCCCCCTCCCCATGCCTGCCACCCCACCCTCTCCCACTTATTGGCCCTGACATTCCCCTACACTGGGGCACAGAACCTTGTGAAGGACATTTTCTGGAGGTTATAACTTATGAGCATGAGGGGTTTTCCTTTATCTATGTGCTTTCTTCAATTCCCTGTCTAAAAGTCTGAAAGTTTTTGTCTCTTTGGTTAGGTATAGTCCCTGGTCAATAATAATAATATTAATAATATTAATAATAACAATAACAATTATAATATGGTTATTATTCTGTGTGGCTATTGTGAATGAGCCATTTTTTTCAGTATGCTTGTCACTGATCTATAGGAAGGTTGCTGAGTTTTATGTGTTAATTTTGTATTCTACTATGTTTTTAAAACTATATCAGCTGTGAGAGCCTTTTGTTGGAATCCTTCTCTTATGAATACTATCGCACAACAAGGATTTTTTTTCTTTACTTCTTTTTCTGTCTTTATCCCCTTTATTTCTTTCCCTTATTGCTCTGTCTAAGACTTCAAGCACTATATTGGATAGGAGTGGATTTTGTGAATATTCTTGTTTTGTAACTGCTCTGAGAGGAAGTTGAGACCATTAGTATTCAAAATAATGATTGAGAAACGTGTATTAATTCATGCCATTTTGTTACTTTTGTGGTGCTTATTTTCTTTGTTCTTCTTTGCCTAGCCAGTGACCCAACACTAGTTATTTTTCCCTGTAGACTTTCAGATTCACTTATGCTTTCTTGATACTGAAGTATTTTTCGTGTGTCTTCTGTAGGACTGATTTGTGGTCATAAGTTCATATAGCTTTATTTTATCATGACAAACTTCTTTATCCTTCAGTCATCACAGATTGCTTTGGAGGATATACTGTTCTGTGTTGTTATCTGTGCTCTTTCAGAACTTAGACAACATCAGTCAAGCCCTTATGACTTTTAAAGTTGCCACTGAAAACTCAACTATCTTTTATGTGAGCTTTCTCTCTTGAAGTTTTTGGTCTGTTTGCTTTGTTCTGTGCATTTAATGTTTTGACTAGTATGTGACACAGGAAATTGCTTTCCTGGTCTTGCCTATGATTCTTCTCTATGCTTCTTCCATGTATGTGGACATTACTTTTCTTAGATTTAGAAAATGTTTTTCTATGTTATTGAAACTATTTTTATGTTTTTGGCCTTGATTTTTTTCTACTTTTTCTATTCCTATTTGAAGTTTCTATCATTATATGGGGTCACAAAGATCCTGTATATTCCATTAATTTTCAAAAATTTATTGTTTTTTGATTGGATGATCCAGTTCTTCTACATTGAAGTCAATGCCTGATATTCTGTCTTACATTTGATTCTTTTTATTGGTTAGGTTTTCTACTGAGTCTTTACTATACTTACTGAATTTCTTATTTGATTTGAATGTTGCTTAGTATTTCTTGCTAGTTTGTGCTAGTTTTCTATCTTTAAGTTTTCCTTTATTAAATCACCTGTTTGTTTATATTTTTAGTGGTCTTCATTCCTGTGTTTATTTATTCCTCCTTTGAATTCTTTGAACAGATTCATACTGTTATTTTAAAATCATGATCTTGAATGTTATTTAATTTGACCTTACCTGGCATCATTGCTATGCATTTAATACTTTTCCAAGAAGATTCATTGTCTTGACTTTTCATGACGTATATATGTTTCCAAGATGGAACTAAGGCACCTAGAATTAGATCATTGGATGTTTTCTTTGGTGTTGATATCTGCCCCTGCTTTGTTGAGTTTGCATTTACGTATCTATTTGTTGTTAACTGAGGTTGGCAGCTTTTCATTCAACTAGATGATAATGGAAGATCAGTCTTGTGTCACTCACTGGTGGTTTGTGTGTGAGGTAACATTGGTTGTCCTGATTCAGCTATGATAAAGTGCAGCTTTTGATTTCAAGAGCAGACAGGTTGAACTACAAGCACACTCTTGCTGTAGTTCCTCAGAATTTGAGCAGACCATACAAACAAGAGGTAGAGATAAGTGCCATAAATGGGACACACAGACATTCAAGCAGATCCCAATATGATGGTGTTTGTGTCTCAAAGGAAAGAAGTGAGGAGTACTCATGCAATGAGAAATTACTAAGCCTACACCCTCAGTTTTAGGTGTTATTAAGATTTCAGAAGGAGAATTAGGGTGGGTATCCCTGTTGCTAGAATAATAGACACAGCACATATCTTCAGATAGAAGAATTATACTCCCAGAGAAAGGATAAGAGAGGACCACCTATGTGATAAGCAGGCACTTGGAGAGGGTTTTTGATTGGAGAAATGTTAATTTGTCTTCGATGAAAACAACTGCTGAGAATTTCATGTTAAATTAAATGTACCAAAATTTTTCATATCTTTGGAATGGAAATCAAGCACTACTATTTTAAACTTTGATGTTATATGCTTATAAATATATCTAGGATTAACTCATGTAATTTAATCAGATATGCATTTCTATTCATTTTATACTCTGAATTATTTTATGAAATACATACTATATGTAGAAAAATATAAAGTAGGTCAAAGCTAAGCTCATAGAATATAACTTAGTAAAGAGATACCATTTTCCAAAGATGATATTTATACATCCTGGACCACACTTTTAAATTTCCACAGCAACTGGGAACTCTCAGGCATGGAGGCTACAGACTGAGTGCTGGGAAATATCTAACATGCCATTTGATTAGAAGCATCTGGGTCAAACACTTGCTTCAGGTCTAGCACTGCCAGTTTTAACTTGCTAAGGCTTTCTATGACCTTTATTTACTTGCAGAGATTCATGAAAATAACATCATAAACACTGTTGTCTACTACCAAGGATAAAAACACTATAGATAATTAAACTATATAAGAATATTTGAGTGTCACTAAGAACATAGATGAATCATTTATTTTTAGTGATTGACATAGCCCATCTCTTGGTATTGGTAAAGTAAATCCAGTAGGACTAGCTTCACATAACTGGTAGGGGAAACAAATTCAGAGCATTTATTGATTTTGAGGAATAATAGGAGAAACTATTAGATATTTTGAAGCTGAAAGAATGATTTTCTTATTTTAGATGGATCTTTTTCTTTCTTATTTTGATGACAACTTTTGGAAAAATGTAAACAACAACTATGTATGTCATTTCATCTAGGTATATTGAAAACAGAAAATGTCTCAACAGGTCATTTACTTATAAATTTATTTTTCATTTCAAATATGTTGAAAATTTAGAAATCAGAAGTGAATATACATGAAGGGAAGCATTCACATGCAGGATGAGCTACTCAATTGAAAATGATAAGAGTTATTCTGGGCATACAGCCTTCATTGCCATCTCTGGTTAATATCCACACTTGGTAAAGGCTTGATTTTTTAGACTTGACTCTTTGTTACCAACTATGACAGTAATAGGATTTAATTTCTCTTCACAATTCTTATAGACATATTTCTGGGCCAACTGAAAAAGTCTTGTGAGACTGGAGGAGTTAATTAGGGTTGGCAAACTTTTCACCGAGGCATTGCAAATTAGTTGCTTCAACTATTTCATATTTCAAAGTAGGATCTAATTTTAATACAAAATTAAACTACAGGAATATTTTCAATGTCATTTGCAGGGCTGTTCACACTGATGCTACCCAGCTTCACCAAAGTAACCTGGTGTTAGTGGTCTTTGAGTAAAGCATTTCCATCAAATATGGCTTCTGCTTTTAACAATGAAATTCATCTTACATATATGAAACAGGCATGAGCTATGTGAGGCTGGGGATATATGTCCTGTTTATATTATATGATGCTCTGACTCCTCAAGCCTTTATTTCCTTGAGTAGGAATCACTCAGAGGCCCTCCTTTGTCACTGTCAGGTGGCAGGCCTCTTTAGCCAGGACCTTGGAACAGCCTTGGCATGGCAGGAATGACAGAGAGCAGTTACAACTGCAGGTGCTGCATGTGCAGTTTCTGAATGTCCCCTAGCCACTAACTCAACTTCCCTGAGAAAGTCTCATTAAGGGAGATGGACAGAGTGAAAACTGGCATAAATCCCTGGTGGAATACTTCTGGCCACCCAGATTTGGTTTAGAAAGAATCAGAATGACAGGAAAAGTATGCGTAAAGTTGGTGAAAGTTTTTGCAGAAAAGTCTTTCTCTACTGATGGTTTTAGGATTTCCTGTGCTACATGGTGACATCAAATGTTAATATCATATCTGACAATGTCAGGTAAAATACTCAAAGAGATTGCCTTGCTCTTTAAATTGTTTTAATATTATTGTATAGCTTTGTGCATATTTCCAGTTTATATAAATTCTGCTGTTAATTTCCCAATATTAATACATTTCTGAAACATCTTTGTCTTCACAATTTTTAAATAATAATGCATAAGTTTATGTATTTATGCTAGTCCATGTCATATGTGGGATTCTTTATGAGCTAACTCTTTAGGTTATATTGTTAAGTCATATTATTTTTAAAATGAAAATAAAAATAATAAAACCAAAATGGTAATGCAAACCTGAAAACATGCATTTGATAGTTATAGGTTCATTCAAATTTTTAGTTCTTACTTAGCCTAACACTGTTTTCTTTTGTCCTTTACCTAAAAACATATGGCAATTAGAGTATTTAGTCACTAAAGTATCCAACTGAGCATTCCTGATTGCAGAATAGTAGGTTCCCTAAATGCTCTGTGATAATGCCATTTCCATTAAGAGAATATAGCCTTATATGTTCTTATCCCACAATACATTTCATCTCCATAATTAGAATGCTAACTGGATGACTTCCAGGACTGGATGCTCATTCTAAAATGTGTCACAAGGTCTTAACAATGTAGCTTTGCCAAGCTGGTCGAATTCAGGGAACCCACAGTTCTAGAGCAGCTCTACTGCTAAGAATAAAGCAAAATTTTATGAGTGTGTCCTCAAACTGACTGTGATGTAGAATTAGGTTTTAAGCTGTACTGCCTCTTTCACATTATACTAGCCTCATCCTTATACTAGCTTATCAGCACCTCTCGCATAACTCCTTTTAACACTGTCTTAAACACTTCTTCCTGTGTACTTACTCTAGTCCAATCAATTGTCACAAGAAGAGATAACTCTCAAAAGTGAAATATGTTGACATCATTTCTTTTTCTTTTAACCTTTCCCTTGTATTTTTTTATTATTTTTTTTATTAGATATTTTCTTTATTTGCATGTAAATTTCTCCCTTCCCAGTTTCCCCTCTAAAAAACAAAGAAACAAACGAAAACAACAAAAACAAACCCCAGCTGCCTCCCCACTCCCCATGCCTGCCACCCCACCCTCTCCTGCTTATAGGCCCTGGCATTCCCCCACACTGGGGCACCAACTCAATTCTTCACAGACTTAGAAAGAGCAATTGGCAGATTCATCTGGAACAACAAAAGACCCAGGATAGCCAAAACTATTCTCAACAATAAAGGAACCTCTGGTGGAATCACAATCCCGGACCTTAAGCTGTACTACAGAGCAATTGTGATAAAAACTGCATGGTACTGGTATAGTGGCAGGCAGGTTGATCAATGGAACAGAATTGAAGACCCAGAAATGAACCCACGCGCCTATGGTCACTTAATCTTTGACAAAGGAGCTGAAACCACCCAGTGGAAAAAAGACAGCATTTTCAACAGATGGTGCTGGCTCAACTGGCGGTTAACATGTAGTAAAATGCAAATCGATCCATTCCTTTATCCTTGTACAAAGACATCATTTCTTTACTTAAATTCTTGATAACTCCATTGTTGTTGAAATTAATTCTAACCTCAAAATTTTATTTCACAGAAAGATACCGTATACTCTATCTTCCACCTTTCATATTGTCTCCCCTCAGTGATCTGATACATACCTGGCCTCAATGGTATTCCCTCTCCCTTATGCATCTTATCATTCTATCTACCTTCAGGCTTTGGGTCTTTTCTGGATCTTCACCTGTCAGTGTAGAGTTCTTACTAGTTGCTGTTGTAATATCAGCTTATGTGCTCTCTGCATGGTGAAATGATTATGCTTGCCCAAATGAATCTCTGTGGTTGATACCATTGCAAAAATTAGAGCAGGTTTTTGAATTAAATAAAAGGTATTTCAAAGTTCAACTGGGTTAATATAAACAGAAGAAGATAAGACATCTAAAAAGCATTATGGAGAGTTACAAGCTAACCAGATAAACTAGATATTAAAACTAGAAGTAAAAATATTTGATTCCCCCTTTTAAGAAGGAATGAAATGTCTACCTTTTGGTCTTCCTTCTTCTTGAGTTCC
>NW_022196905.1:14837760-14876875 GCF_008632895.1 Mastomys coucha
AAAAAAAAAAAAGAAGTAAAAATAATTAAATTATGGAAATAGGAATAAACAGAAGATTTCTTTAACAGAATAAGACTTTGAAAAATAATTCTAGACATAAATGCCATTAAATAATATAGTGTGGTATTGTTACAGTAGAATAATCAGCTGGTAAAGTATGGCATTATTTTATAAAACCCAGTACATAAAAACTAGCAGCTTTGTTATAAAATGGCAATATTTGTAATTAAAGATTTGTGTCATTATTGACTAGTCAATATTTTTTACTTAGAGAAAATCACCAAGGGCAAATATATGGAAGTTGTGTGTGTGTTTATGTTTGTATGTGTGTATGTGTGTGTATGTTCTAGTGCGTGCACACATATGTGGGTATATGTAAGTATGATTATAACAAAAATTCATAAATAAAGTTCAAAACCTGAATATAATAAGTAGAAGTAATTAAGAAGGCATGGCAAGTACTAAGTTTCCTAGCTATAATAGCGAATCTTTCTTCTGGTTATTCAGTATACTAATACAACAGAAAACAAAAGGCCCATGGCAATCAATTATCAGAATGGGAAATAAGAACATTTAGTTAATGCGTACATGGGATCTGAGAAATATAATTTGAAATCCAATTTGATCTCATCTGTTTCAAACTTATGCTGGTTAAAATAAGCAATATCAAAGATGGTGTGAAAGAGAAGCATATGAATGTCTAGTGAGAGTATAGGTTGGAACCAGTTTTATTACAGGAAGTTTAGTGAAACTCATTCCCTTTAGCTTAGTGATTCCAATTTTATTTATTTATATTAATAAATCACAAGAGAATGGGATTTTATAAAAATTAGCTAATGTCATAAATAAAAACAGGCTGGCATTTTATTTATATATTTTAAATCAAAATATCAAATTGGTATATGAGAAATACAATAGCTAAAGAAATAAAACTTGCATTTACATTATATATGGAAAAAATGCATAAATAAAATAATAAAACACAAATCAGTAAAAATGATCACATATTATGGGAACCTTTCTAGAGCTTATTTTATTCATAGATTTTAGAGAAGAATTAAAATTCATCTGTCTCTGAAAGTATTTCCAGGGCTGAGGTATCTTACTTAGAGCTATCTTCTTTTTTTCTGTTTTGTCCTGTTATATACATGTTCACTAATTTTTTTTTTTTTTGGCCTACAGCAGATGTAAGAATTTAAAGTGCATAAATCAAGGACTTGGGTCATTTATATTTTATATTATGCTATTAAAAGTCCTCCTCACTGCTTTTTGATTAGGGAATTTCTCAAGGTTTTAGATACTGAGAAATCAGTGTAGGGAAAAAGGGTCACATTATTTAGTATAGCAAAACATTATCAAATTATCTGGCCACCAATTTCCCATGACTGGGTAAGTCATAGCGCTGAAGGGAGAACCTCTTATCATTACTCTGCTAAATGGACATAGTATTAAACTGTGCCCTAAGTTCATATCTTTATATGCATAAATTAGTTTAGCTCTTGGCCCTCATCACAGAAACTTCTCTGTGTGGTAAAAAGTGAGTGATAATGAGACTCACATCCGGTCAATGAGAAAAGAATGAGAGTGTGTGCACCGTCTAGTTCTATACAGGACTTCTATATCACAGCTCTTCCCCTAAAGGTGCTGGTACGGTCTTGGGAGCAGATTAGGAACATTTTAAGAGTCAGAAGTGGTGTAAGACTGGTGTGAAATACTATTTTCTGGATATGGCAGTGTTGTTGATTTAACCCTTCCCCCACTTAGTTGGATATGAGCTCCTAGTAGCTGTGACTAGGTGTACAAGCCCTGTCAAGATCAGCGCAGCCAAAATCCCTTCACAGATAGAGAATGGGCTCATGATGTATCAACCTTGGAGGATATGAAAAGGAAGGAGTGGAAAGGATTCAATTTTTTTTTTTAAAAAAAATTGTTAGACACATATAAAAATTACTCAAACAATAAATCTAAAAAACTTACAGCAAAATTTTGATCATAAAAAAGCAAATAGTAAATTTGTAAGCTGGGTTTCAATTCAAACAGTCATCACTAACACATTGTCTTTCATCAAGTTAAGTCTTCAGCATGGATGCTAATCTCCTAGGTTCATACTAAATGGCTTTCTGATTGTCATATAGTTCCTAGATTGCAAGTTTGGTAGACTTTTATTAAAGCTGTAATGCTAGAACTTGGAATGATGGCTTACTAAAGCAAGATGACTACTTTCTTGAAATAACTTAAAGGTTAAGGAAATATGGGTGTTGAAAAAGATGGCTCAGTGGTTAAGATCACTGGTTGTTCTCATAGAGGATTAGTGTTTGATGACCAGCACACACATGGTGGCTCACAGTCATCTATAATTCCAGTCCCAGGGGATCCATTGCTCTCTTCTGGCCTCCATGTGGTACACAAACATACTTCAGACCAAGCATTTTATCTATCTATCTATCTATCTATCTATCTATCTATCTATCTATCTATCTATCTATATATATGTGTGTGTGTGTGTGTGTGTATACATATATATATATACATACATATATAATGTATATATATGTATAATGTTGTATAAGTAATATTTTACATATGTAATTAAAAATGGAAAATATATAAATATAAATATTTCCATGTCTACTGGATGTGTCCAATACTGCTCATTCTGAATCTTCTTGCCACAACTGCTTTTGTTAAGTGTATGGGAATATAATAGATTCTCTGGGCCAAGACTTGGTAATTACATTCATTCATATATTTGAAAATACTTCATAAGCATTTATCACAATCCAGGCACTATTCAAGTCATTAAGAGGGTGTCAATGTCAATAAGAATTAAGAAGACCTACTTTTGTGAAACTTTAATCACACTGTCCTACATTTCAATGATTGGTAACCAAAGGAAAAGAAGGCAGTTCCTATGAGAAAATGCTAGCCACATTTAGAAGGCAAGAGTAGAACTTTAGCTAGGAATTTGCTAGCTATATGGGCACAGTCAGGGCTAAGTGTTTAATGGAGCTCCTGAAGCACCCACTATGTTTCACAAAACTGCAGGGTCTGGGTTTGTCTTTTCATCTTTCTAGTATTTGCGATGATGTTGTATGAGCAAGGCACAATACTAGCAGGATTTACCAGTATAGAAGCATGATCCAGATATTCATTACTAATTCCAATGTCTTGCATAAGATGTGGCTGAGGGAAACACTTATTTTATTAAGTTTTTGCCATTATATAATATTTGTTTGAGCATTCTGGATATTTTAGTATATGATTATATTTTTATCCATCAATAGATGATAGATTCTGATGTACCTGAATTGTGAAGGATCTTACATCTTTTCATGAGGAGGGACAATAACTAAGGTACATATAGACTTTATCTCTTGAACTCCAAATACCCAGGAACTATGCTGCAGAAAAGAAACAAAAATATGCAGCTACCACTCTGTTGGGTCAAGGAATTAGACCTCTTACTAAGATCTTTTAAAACATAAATGGAACTGCTACAAATCTTCACAGGAATACAGTATGTCTTTATAGTGACTGCAAAATAAAATGTTTGGAACACAGCTTACTAGCTGCATGCTTTGTGTGACATGAGAGGGAACAGACCTCAACTGAATATGCTTCTGAAAATATGAGCACAAAATACAAATTATATATGTAAATATAAATTAATAATAAATATAATAAATTTGTTAAAGAAAATTAAAGAATATGCATACTAGCATATTTTCTGTCTGTGTTCTGTATTTCTTATTCAACCATCAATAACCACACTATAAATAACATATATATTAAAAATATAACATGGATATATTAAATGTTGATTGTGGGTGCCCTGCATACTTATTAAATACATGTAAACACAAGTGTTAAGTTGTAACTCCAGTTTTCAGATTTCACATCGCTGATGATGCCCTGTACTTTGTTTCCTCTGTGTCACTTAACCACTGACCTTACAGCTTACATATTTACATACTGTCTTTTCAGCCTTCTACTAATGTTTAGAATGCATGTACTGCAAGTGTCTTTGTTCTCAGATATTATCCTAGAACCTAAAGTACAGACTTGGTAGAGCTCAATGAATATTCATGAATTCTGTGATGGAATTATAAAATAAATTACATATTTTTCCATTTTGTGTGGATCATGTTAGAGAGTATAAGGAAATCTTACTGTAATAAGAAATATTATTTTGATGAACAAATCTTTGAAAAGAACAGGATGTACTGAGGGCTAATCTCAATATTGATACTGGAAAGAAATAGAACAACACAAGCAGAACAGTCATCATTTGGTGCACAAACATTTAGCTTTATTTTCTCCTTTGTGTATTTTCCCCCTGAAATGTTCCTGTGAAATAAATGGAAAAAGTAATAGGTGAATTATTTATAGGAAAGATATTCTTTTGGTATCTGAAGAAGTTTAGGGAAGAGCATGTGCATAACCAAAACAGTGGAGCTCTATTTTCTAAGAGAAAGCCCCAATCAAGGGAGTTGGTGGTAATGAAACTCCATCAAGCTATTAGTGAGGGTGCAAGATCTGAATTCATCATAATCAATTGGGTGATAATGAACCAAAGAGGGTTAGATGGAAGTTTCTGGAGTTATGTTGAATATGAGCATATATATATATATATATATATATATATATATATATATGTGTGTGTGTGTATATATATATATATATATATATATATATATATATATAAAGGAAAGCAGTGAAAATACCTGTTTTCCAATGTTTCTAAAAAAGGATATTAAAATAGTATTTGGGGTTGTGGAAATATAAACAAGTTTGAAGTCAGTAATTAGTTTCCTTAAAGAAAGAATGATCTCAACTGATGAATAAATTATAGTTTATTGGGTATTGTCTAGCAGAAGTCCAAGTTTATTTCCTAGTAGTTAGAAATAATGTAATACCACTGATCAGGGGTCATGAATTGATTTTGTTATAAATCACTTGCTAATTATTTTCATTCTTTATTTCCATTGCCATTACAAATATATATGTAGGTTAGTATACATACGCATACAATTAAAGAAATTTGTTTATAATTATTCATAGTGCTCTAATAAATGCACTGCATTTCTTTTTTACAAAGCAATCTTACTTACAATTGTTTTCTTTTAAACACATTCCTAGGTCATCAGGCCTTTAATAATGACAGGGATTTCTCTACCATCTTTCTACTGCTTATTGCTATTATCCTCTTCGTGTCTATTAAAGACAACCTTCTCAATTGCTTCCTCAAATTTATTCAATTTTTGTATAATATGATTTGTAAAAATCAATTTACTTTTAATGAATCAACACTTGCTTTCTTTATTAGAATAAAAAAAGAGAAATTAGAAAAGATAAAGGCTTTGGTTTATGGGAGCATTATCTAATCACCTTTGCACATTCCTAGCTGACTGAGATGGGAAATGTACCTCTGTGTCTGCCAAAGCCACACACCAGTATAAATGTCACCGTACTTTCACACAGTTTCAATTTTCCTCACGAAGATTCCATAATTTGATTGGAACTTAGGGCTGTTTATCCAGGAGTGATAATGAGTTTAATAACTAGTAACTTAGGAGAAAAGACACAGATAATGGTGGACAAAAATCATACACAATTAGTACCTGAATCTTGCTGGAATACTTCCCATATTAAGTCTAAAGAGGAGAAGGAGAAACCATGCCTGATCATTTCAAATGATTTATTCGTTCATTGTCTTAGATGTTCATTTGGTACTTATTGAATATGGGGTACAAAGATAATTTTTTGTCATGTACTTCATTTCCAACTATTTAGACTTGTCTATTGTAGCAGAGTCAATAAAGAAAAGTTTTATTTTTCTAATATGAAAGCATTTTGACATAGACATTCATTCATTTTACAATGTACTAAACAACCTGAAGTTGTTATTTCCCATTATTATGACTCATTTCTGTAGGAACCTCCATATAATCACAATATGCTTTCTATAAACTGTAAAATTTGTATTTTTTATGTTTATAAACACAACATACTACCTACAAAACATAAAATTTACATTTTAAAAAACAAGTGAGAAGGTAGAGTTTGAATAATAAAATACTTAGAACTGCATATATTCTATAATAAACGTTTCTATATGTATTTTAAAAACTCCCTTTTACAATTTTACTCCTTTTAGTTATTTACATTCTAGTCGTTGCCCCCCTCCAGGTCCACCCTCGCACAGTTCCTTATCCCATTCTTCCTCCTTGCTTCCGAGAGGGTACTCCCCCTCACCAGATCTCCCCCTTCTCTAGGGCCTCAAATCTCTCAAGGATTAAGCATATCTTCTCCAATTGAGTCTAGACCAAGCAGACCACTGCTATTTGTGTGCTAGGGGCCTTAGACTGACCCTTGTGTGCTCTTGGTTGGTGGCTCAGTCTCTTGGATCTCCTTGGTGTCTAGATTGATTGAGACTGCTGGTCTTCCTATGAGGTCACTCTCCCCTTCAGCTTCTTCACTTCTTCCCCTAACTGAATCATAGAGGCCCCAAGTGTCGAATGGTTGTGGGTGTAAGTATTTACATATGACTCAGTCGTCTGCTGATAGGGCCTCTCAGAGGACAGCCATGCCAGGCTTCTGTCTGTAAGCACAACATTGCATCAGTAATAGTGTCAGGCCTTGGTTCCCACACCCTACCCATGAAATGAAATGAAGGTGGAGGGACAGGGGTAGGGAGAGGTCCCATGCCAGCTAGGCTCTGTGGGTGTCCCAGTTAGTGTGGGTATTTGGTAACTGGAAACCTCTTGGGAGACACAAAGGCCATAGTGCAATGCCAAGGTGGATATTGGGCCGCTGATCAGGCCTGGGTTGGGAAGCCGACCAGAAACTTAAAAACACTTCTTAATATACACATAATTTTTTGTGAACTTTTTAAAACTTGAAAAGAAATCTTCTCTTATACAATACATCCCACCCTCAGTTTCCCCTCCCTCCACTCTTTTAGCATACTTGCCACCTCTACTCTTCCTCGGACCACTCCCTCTCCATTTCTTTTTCAGAACAGAGCCAGTGTCCAAGAGACAACAGCCAATTGGCAACATGAGATCCTGTAAGACAAAGCAAAAGCCCTCAGAATGGGCTGAACAAGGCAACTCAATATTAGGAAAAGAGCCTCATGATCAGTCAAAGGATTCATAGACACAACCAGTCCCACTGTTCAGAGTCCCACAAAAACACTAAGTTATCAGGCATAACATATACAGAAAAGAACCTAATGAAGAACTATGAAGGCCCTGCGCTTACTGTTTGCATCTCAGTAAGCCCATTTAAGCTCTGCTTAGTTCAGTGGGCTATATTGTCCTGGTTTCCTTTATTCTCTACTACTCCTACAGTCTTTTTTCCCCTTTTCCACTGAGTTCCTCTACCTCCTAGAGGAGGGGCCTAATCAGAGACTTCCAATTTAGACTCTGGTTCTCTCTCTCTCTCTCTCTCTCTCTCTCTCTCTCTCTCTCTCTCTCTCTCTCTCTCTCTCTCTCTCTCTCTCTCCTTCTCTCTGCAAAATGTCTGGCTGTGGGTCTGCACCTGTTGCCATCTGATGTGGGAGGAAGTCTCTCTGATGATGACTGGACAAGACACTGATCTATAAGAATACAGTTAGAATCATTTCTTTGGGATAACCTCCAGTTCTTGGCCATCCGGGCTGTGTTGCTGTGCAGGTCATGAGCTGCCTTTCAAGGGGTGAGGCAAAGGTTAAACATTATTTGGCCATTCCCAAATCCTCAGTTCCACCATTTCCCCAGCACATCTTGCAGGTAGTACAGGTTGTATGTCGAGGGAATTGTTGTGTCCAGTTTTTCTTACCATAGCCTACAGAGTACCTCTTATAAAGAAATAAAGTAAAATATAGCAGTGAAGGCTCTAAGCTTCCACCTGCTCCACCACTCTATGATCAATGAGCTGAATGGAAGTTTCTCTTGGTTGTGGGCCCTTATTTTTGATTTTCAGGGTGTCCTGTCCTAGTATCAACCTGGGTTGTTTAGAGATATACTTCTATCTTCCATGGCCAGCAACTCAACCAAAGTGACCTTTTCATGTTCCCTATTGCTAGAAGTCAATGCTAGGAAGCAAAGCATAAATTCCAGGAAGTTTCCAGTGCACTAAATTTCCATACTACCATCCAAATACACCAACCAGTTTCACCTGTCTCTCTTCACACTCTTCCACCATCTCTCTCCACCAGATCCCATTCCACTCCAATCACCACCTGCTCCAAGTTCACCTTCAGAAATTGTTCTATTTCCCTTTCCCAGGTAGAACCATGCTTTCTCTATAGTCCTCAGCTTTACTTAACATCTCTTTGTTAAGTAAATTAATTATAAATTACTTATAATTAATTATTAAATGAATTATAGCATTTGCTTTGCAGCTACTATCCACTTATAAATGAACACATATGTATTTGTATTTTAGGTCTAGGTTACCTCACTCATATTGATTTTTTTTTTCTAGTCGAATCCATTTGCCTGCAAATTTCATGATGTCATTTTTTTAAATCCCTGAATGATACACCATTGTGTAAATGTATCACGTTTTCTTTATCTATTCTTCAGTTGAGAGACATCTAGGTTGTTTTCAATTTCTGAATATTATGAATAAAGCCACTAGGAACATAATTGAGCAAGTATTCTTGTAGTAGATGGAGTATATTTTGGGCAGATACTCAATAGTACTATAGCTGAGTTTGGACGTGTATAGATTCTTATTATTCAGAGGAACCGCCATATTGATTCCCATAGTAGCTGTACAAATATGCACTCCCAACAGCAATGGAGGACTGTTTCCTTTGCTCTACATTTTTGCAAACCTGAGCTGTCCTTTGTACTGTTAATTCTAGTCATTCTGACAGGTGTAAAATGGAACCTTAGTTGCTTTGATTTGTATTTCCCTGATGGCTAAGGATATTGAATATTTCCTTAAGTGTTTCTCAGCCATTAGAGATTCCTCTGTTGAGGATTTTCTATTTAGATATGAACTCAATTTTAATTGAATTATTTTGTTTGTTAATGTAGTTTTTTGAGTTCTTTATATATTGTGGTTATTAGACTTCTATTTGATGTGGAGCTGGTAAAAATATTTTCCCATTCTCCGGGCTGCCATTTTGTCCTATTGATGATGTTCTTTGCCTTACAGAAGCTTTTCATTTTCATGAAGTCCCATTTACCCATTTTCAATCTTAATACCTGTGGCAATGGTGGTCTGTTCAGGAAGTTGTCTCTTGTGCCAATGTATTCAAGGCTCTCCTGACCTTCTCTTCTATCAAATTTAATGTATCTAGTTTTATATTGAGATCCTTGATCAACCTGGGCTTGAATTTTGAGCAGGGTGATAAATATGAATCAATTTGCAATCTCCTACATGCAGACATCTAGTTTGCTCAGAACATTTGTTAAACATGCTTTCTCTTTTCCACTGTATAATTCTGGTTTCTTTATAAAAAGTATTGGGTGTCTATAGGAGTTTGAATTTATGTCTGGGTCTTCAATTTAACTCCATTGTTTAACCTGTCTGTCTTTATGGCAATGTCATGTGGTTTTATGACTATATCTCTGGAGTACAACTTGAAATCAGGGATGGGGATGCCTCCAGCAGTTCTTTTATTCTTCAGGATTGTTTTAGCTATTTTGATGTTTGTTTAATTGTTTTAGTTTTTGGCCACATGAAATGGCAAATTGACCTTTCAATGTCTATAAATAATTGTGTTTGCACTTTGATGGGACTTGCATGAAATCTGTAGATTGTTTTTCGTAGGGTGATCATTTTTACTATGTTGAGCATACTGATCCATGAATATTGTAGATCTTTCCATCTTCAATTTCTTTCTTCAAAGACCTGAAGGTTTTCATTTTTGTTGTTAAGAAGATATTTTTATGTGTTGCATATTGCTTAGAAAAGTCATTTACATCTTTCATTTCATAATCCTTCTCTAAGGCTCACAGGCATCCATTGGACTGAGCACAGGGTCCCCAATGAGAGAGCCAAAGAAAGGACCCAAGGAAGGGGTTTCCAGCCCCTAAGGAGGAACAACAGTATCAACTATCTAGTACCCTCAGAGCTCCCAGGGACTAAACCACCAACCAAGGAGTACACCTAGTGGGACTCATGGCTCCAGTTGCATATGTAGCAGTGGATGGCCTAGTAGGTCAAAAATGGGAGGAGAAGCCCTTGGTCCTGTGAAGGTTCTATGCCCCAGTGTAGGGGAATGCCAGGGCCAGGAAGTAGGAGAGGGTGGGTTGCTGAGCAGAGGAAGGGGGGAGGAAACAGGGTTTTTTTGGAGGAGAAACCGGGAAATGGGGAATCATTCAAAATGTAAATAAAGAAAATATCTAATTAAAAACAATAAAACATAATCCCTCTCTCTTTCTGGCTTCTTAGATTGGGACCCTGTGAATTCTAGGCAGGCTTTTTACTACTGAACTACAACTCTGGCCCTTGAATTGCCCACTCCCACCTTCCAACCCCATCCTGTACCTCTATCTCTCTAGTCTGGGCATGCCTTAAGCTCACTACATAACTGAGGTGAAACCTAAATTTTTTTAATCATACAGGTATTTCAGCTGCTTGTTTAAAGTTATCTCAGGATATTTTATATTATTTGTACATGTTGATCAGCTGGAGGAGTTCTTTAGTAGAAAAATGTTTAGTGTCATTTACATATACTATCATATAATCTTCAAATGATGATACTCATACTTAACTTCTTTCTTTACAATGTCTATCCCCCTGCATCTCCTTTAGCTGTCTTATTGTTCAAGCCAAATGTTCAAGTACTGTATTGAATACATATGGAGAGAGTGAACAGTCTTGTCTTGTTGCTGGTTTTAGTGGAATTGCTTTGTGTTTCTCTCCATTCAACTTGATGTTGACTATAGGCTTGCTGTAAGCTGCCTTTATTATGCTTACATATTTTTTAATCCCTAATCTCTCCAGTACTTTTATCATGAAGGAATCTCAAACTTTTGTCAAAGGCTTTTTTGTTATCAAAAAGATAATCTTATTTTTTCACATGTATACATTTTTAAATAACACTTTTTTTATTTTGTACTTTCTTAATGGAGATGAATTTGAGAGTGAAAAGGTATATTAGGCAGTAAATTTGTAGAGAAACTGTTTCATTAATACATTTCTCCCCATTATTCTAAAATATATCCTTCATTGTACAGTACAATTAAAAATTTTAAGCATGAAATATGGGTACAATAAAGTATTTAATTTCCAAAGGGGAGAATGAGTCATAGTCTGGCAAAATCATATCTTTTAGAAGTGGTTCAACTTCAATTTTAAAAGGAAGTTTAGCTTCTGTACCCATCAGCCAAGGCAGAGCTAATATCTAGAACATTGTGTGTGTGTGTGTGTGTGTGTGTGTGTGTGTGTACGTGTGTGTAGAGCTCTAAAAACCAGATTTCTGACAGTACTTGTTGATCACAAAGATTGTAAAAATGCAGCATAAATTTTGTTAGAAGTGAATAAGCTACCACTCTGATAGAATTAATTGGAAGAGAAATAGAAATGTGTAAACATGTTTAGTGTTGGATTTTATTTCATTGGCTTAAAAGTTTTTTCACAAGGCAAAATTATAGAAATACTGTCTCCAAATGATGGAGACCACTTACTGATGTCTGAGGTAGCCTCAGCTGCCATCTAAAACAATAAACATTTTTTTTCTGAAAGGCAAATTGTGGTCAAGAAATATAAGCCTGCAAAGGTCATAAACCCTTTCTTGCTTCATCTGTGGACTGAGTTTTTTCCAGTGAGGCTCATATGTGGAATCTAGACATTACCACTGGAGAGGACTTTCAGGATGCTGTTTGAAGATGTTACAGAAATGTTCATCAAACAGATACCCAGCTGGGAATACAAGGTCAGAGTCAACCTGGGCATACAAACTCCCTGTGACCTTGTTCTCTAGTAATATAGAAAGGAGCTGGATCTCCTCTGAAAACTCCTGACAATACCAGAAGAGAGAATTTTCTGAAACTATGCCTCAAGATGGGGGTCTACAAAAGAAAATTACTAATGTTTTCTAGAGACTAAATTTGACCAAAAGAACTGAGATGGAGTAATACTAAAGCTGCTGGTGCAGAGACCAAATTAAAAGAGAAATAAAAGTATTCTGCCCTCTCATGCACTTTTGTGTGTGTTTGTGTGTGTGTGTGTGTGTGTATAGACCACTCTGGGTGACCTACAAACATCTACATATATTATTTATGCTGCTTTTCTCTTATATGAACATAGAATTCCAGCATTAACACTGGACCCTGTGAAGTCACTTGAGATAGAAAAGTATTCAAGTAGTGTGTCTACCTGGACTTTCAGAGTTTTCAGACCCAGAGAAGATAACTGGATCTATCCATTTTTTTATTATCAGGAAGGCAATTAGCCATAGATAATAACACTTGAAATGTTATCTGTTATGTTTTTTTGTAAGAATGTAGAGCAGGGCACCCGATGTATCATTTTAGAGAATGTTGTTATCATTGACCCAATGACTTGCAGCCCAATTTCTCAAACTGGGTCACAGTCCCAAATATGTTTCTGTGCTGAATGAATGGATTTAGACATATATTCCTAAATATGATATGCTCATCCATATAAATTATTTGCATTTTTTCATGCCTGACCATTGGCACTGGACAACCAATGAGTAAGGTCTTCCCCTAGGTAGACCCTCTTCTCTTGCTTCAAGATTTCCTCCATTGCTTACAGTTCTTTGTATAGGGTTGAAGTGTCCTAGGATTTTCTGCATCTACTTTGCTATGTCCATTCGTGGCATTCTTGTTCAGCTCATGTTTGGTCAGTCTGATTTTTGAGACTTTATGGCCATATCTTCTGAAATTCCTAGGAAACACACTCTCACAACAGACTCTCTTTTTCTGATTCTAAAATCTTTCTGCTCCCCCACTTTTCTATAATTCTCTTAATCCTTAGGTGTTAGGTTGTTTTGTAGATGCATCCCCTTGGACTAGGCTCCATAACTCTGCATATTGATTGCTTATAGTTTTCTGTATTGTTCTCTGTCTATTTCAAAGACAAGTTTTCTTGAAGTATGAAGACTATACTTCTTTGTAGGTATAAGGACAAATGTGTATAGATTGTTCTTATGGATTGTGTTGGTTCAGAGAGGAGTAGTTACCGATGCTTCTCCAATGATCATGACTTCAATAGCTCCAAGTAGTCAACTAAGTTTCCATTATCAGGCATTCCTTTAGTATTCCTTTTGTTGGTCTGGTCTTTGATCACATTAGAATGCTGTTGGTTACTGCCACTACTGAACCCTTAGTGTTGTTATTGTGCTGGTCACTGATGTGGTTTATAGAAGTCACACTGGGTAGGACTGTTAGCTACCCTCTTCTTTTGGAAGCTTGCACAGTCCCTTTTGTTATCATGAGAACTACTTTTCAGGGAAGAGCCAGCTAGGTCAGTTCTAACTCTGGAATCTCTGTGCCTTATTTCTCAAGTTTATGGTATCTTCTTCAATAATAACTTACCTTGTACATCTGGGAAACAACCAAAGGCAACAACAGTAGGATGTATGCTTTGGATGAGTCTGGCAAACAACTCAATAGAGGACCTCTCATGTCTTGTATTGGGGTCTTTGGCTCTGGGAGATAGTACTGTCAGCCCAGATGAGAAAAGATCATTAAAATAATATGTATATATTATACACAGAATTGTGCATTTTGCCTGCTCCTTTTAGGGAAACAACTCAGTGTGACATTTTAAGACCTTCTTATTATTTTGTCATTTTCCTCCTTCTAAATATATCATCTTCATCCTTTCCCAAAAAGTACCCCATTTTACCTATCAGATCAATTGTACCTCTTTACCCTCCTCTCTTTTTCTCTATCTCTTTCCTCCCCCATTTCCCTAAACAGATTATGTAAACCATTCTATTTCTCTTTATTTTGCTCCCCAACCCCCCTATCCTGGCAATGGTTATGATTTACTTTTCTGGTTTCTGAGGTTACCCCAGGTCATGTACTCACTTGTGAAGTTTTGAAGACAGGATCCTCCAAAGAGAGAAAACATACAACATTGTCTTTCTTAGGTCTAGGTTATCTCACTCAATATGGTCAGTTTTAGTTCTATCCATTTACTTGCAAAGTTCATGATTTCATTTTCTTTATACTTGAGTCAGTATTCCATAGTGTGTGTGTACTACATTTTCATATTCATTCTTTAGTTGAAGACCATTAGCTCCTCCTCTCATCTTCTAGCTATTTTAAGTAAAGTAGGATATTGAGTCTTTTGGATATTTGCTGGGGAGTGATATTGTTGGGTCATAGGGTTGATTTGTTTTTAGCCCTTGAGAATTTGCCTTGTTCATTCCTATAGTGATTTTACCAGTTGTCAAACTAACCAATAGTGAATGAGGGGCCCTTTTTCCTAACATTCCAAAATTTTTCCATGGTGATTGTTCAGTTGATATTTGCCATAGATTTCTTAGTTTTAATTTTTTTCTTTGACTTATTGACAAGTTTTATAAAAAAATGTTAACTAAAATTTGACTCAAATTAGGAAAGAATTTTTTTGAAAGAACAAAACATAAATATACATCTACTGCTCTATGAATGTGTGTTATATGCATGTCCAGTGCTTAAAGAGAACAGAAGAGGGCATAGTATCCCTTGAAACTGAGGCTATGGATGGTTGTGAGCCCCAATATGGGTACTGAGGAACAAACCCTTTCCTCTGCAAAAGCAGCAAATACTTGAACAGCTGACGATCTCTCAACAATCTCTCTAGCCCCAATTCTGGCATTTTTGAAAAGCATTATGCAAAAGAGTACTCTCATCATTGATAATTGTAAGATCAAAATATTGACCAACTCCAAAAAGTGTTGAAGATGCTCAGGCAAGAGGGAATTTGAGCATATCCATTTCCTTAAATTTTGCTTTGGCTTTTCCAAATGAAAAAATTATTTATTTACTAATTAACTGTTTTAGAGGAGGCTTCCATAGGAGATTCTATGGTGTAATTAATTACACATTTGACTTCTAAAATATTTTTCCTTATGATTGATTATCAATAAATGTTTTATGTGTATACATATGCTTGGGATTGTATAAGAATCTCATGGGAATAAAGAGATGATGAAAAGGTTTAAAAAGCACATGCATAAAATAGAAATGATATTTTTCAATACCTTTATTTTTTCAATATTTATTTATTTATTCATTTATTTATTTTATGAGTGTGTGTACATGTGCTCACGTGTAGATGGTATGGTAAGCATGAGAGGACCACTTGCAGAAGGAGGTTTTCATCTTTCATTATGTAGGCACTGGGGATCAGACTTTGGTACTCAGGCTTGGCAGCAAACACCTTTATTCCCTGAGGGCAGCCATCAAAATGACATGCTTCTCATAGTCAAATTAACAGGAGAGGTACCTAGGGAGCTTACAATTCCATTTCCTGTGCATTATCTCTAAAAGTTTTGATTCAATTGATTTTCAGAGTAGGCTACATTTGAATTTCTGTAAATCTCCCAGGGCTTTGAGAACCTTAGCAACAGAGTCACATACTTGTTTAACAAAGATCGCTGGTCTAGCAGTCTCTGATTTGCAGTTCCTGTTCCAGGTAGTGTTATAGTAGGTGAACATAGTTCATGTGAGTTTTAACACTGCTGGGTTAAGGCTCCCACTATGGGAACATCAACTAGTATATGATGCTATGGATGATCAATTACCACCACAACTAGGAGAAGTAGTACCCAATTCCACAATGGCAGTTTGTCTGAATTCATTAAGAGAATCAAGAAGAGAAATCTCCATTCTGATATTTTGGGTAAAACTGGAGCTCTTCTTGATAAAGGGGTCTATCCAGCATCAGTGGTGTTGCCAGGATGGAGCTTGTCTATTATTTATATGGAATGACTCACAGTTTAATGTTGCCTAGTAGGGACAACAGGCTGGACCCTTCTTCTCGCAGAAATATAAGCTATTGTCCTGATATATCTGTTGATAGAGATGAGATTTTGCCGGGTCTTGATGTCCCCAAAGCTCAGATGTGGCCACATGACAACTCAACTCCTAGAAGAGTAAATGAGATTCAGTCCCCAGTGGTACAAAACTAGGAAAAAAATAACAGGAAAGTTTAACATTAATTATTAATTAATCCTGGCATGGAATTCCTACCCATCCCAATGGTTTATGTTCCCAAATGAAAGACACACATACAGCCTTTATATTTTAATATAATATAACAGCATAATAGCTGGACCACTGCCTAACCTCCATGCAGTTAATACTGAGTCATCACTTACTAATTCTATGTTCAATCTTGGCTGCTCTGGACCCAGTTGGGCAGTCCTCTGGGCAATGTTCTCTCAGCTCCTTCACATGGTGGCTACATAATTAGCATTAGGAATACCAGCAGCTACAAGAGAGGGGGCAAGGAAGAGGAGGGGCAGGGGGAGGAATAGGGAGAGGAGTTAATTGTGACTATGCAAGTCACACACAAGGAATTCAGCTTAGGAAATGGGGTCCCAACAGGAGGATATTGGATTGCAGTTGTAAGCTGGCTCGAGAAGAACCACAGAGTATGTGTCAAGAGCATGGAATAAATTTTGCTGGTGGACAAATGCCCACCCCCAAGGACCAAGGAGTAGAAACGATCACCTCTGGAGCCATACCTGTCACTGGCTAGGGAAGCCTCCCAGACAGCTTGGTTCTTGTTAGTCAAAGGATCTGAACCCTCAGGAATACTATTGAGGACATAACCCATGAGTTTCTTAGACAATCATTCTGTCTCTTCTCCAGACTATTTATAGCACTTCCATGAATTTCAACTATGACAGGAAACAGAAGGTAAGAGTACCAGTCAAAGTTATTGGTACCTCTGCTCAGTAGCTCCTCATCAATGTACTTCCTATGTCTGCTTTTGATTAAAAGAAGTCTCTCAGTGATCAGGAAGCTGACTGTTGCCACATATGGGTACTCTGGATTTTCATTTTATGAAAGTCAACTCTCAGCAAGCACTATAGTGGCCTGGAGCAAGTTGTTTTGCCAAGAATGAAAACATCTGTCTTTCTCGGTCACTTTAGTCATTCCTCTCTCTTTTAAAATCTGTATTGCTAAGGATAAGGGCCAAAGTCTGACAGGTTCTATACTATGCTATACCAGTGTCATACCTCAGTCATATTTGTTATTTCTTAAGTGCTCGTGTTTCTACCCTAGAGCCAGACTACTCCATCATTGATTTTATGGCTGGGATAGACAGAAGATAACCAACTATTGTGCTTACACTATTACTTCAAAACAAAAAATGAAAGAGCTATTTTACTAAAGGAAGTTTATCAGCAATCTGTATGTCTAACCTGTGTACAAGATAAACTTTCATAGACTTTATTAATTGAAAGTATAAGGAAATGAAATAGAGATTCTAAATGTGACACTTATTAATAGGAGGTAATTGAAACCAGGACACTCAAGGATGCTTATCAAATAGGTTAGAACCTCATTAATTCAGTTCCTCCACACAAGGAGGAAACCTACAGGGCTCTTAATTATAAATATGCTCAAATATTATTTTCTACAAATTAGTCATGATTGAGAGGAAACCCAACGAAAGTAAAAATCTACATGAAAATAGTCAAATTTAAGGCTCTCAACATCTAATAATAGAAAATAAGTTCACACATGAATGGATCTTAATATTTGTAGACTTCATATTCAAGTTGAAATTTGTCTTTTCAATTTCTTAATTTTACTCACTATATATTTGTAATAATATAGTTTAAAATTTTTGTATAATTATTAAAATCATTTTAAATTATCTTTAATACTGCAGTTGAAGTTTTCATCAAGTTTTGTGTGTGTATGTGTGTGTGTGTGTGTGTGTGTGTGAGAGAGAGAGAGAGAGAGAGAGAGAGAAAGAGAGAGAAAATGAGAAAGTGAAAGAGAAAGAGAAAGAGAAAGTGGGTTGAACTAAAACTAAATCTTTCCCCTTGTTTCAGGTGGTTTTTGACAAGTTTCCTGCCTTCATGTATGAATTCCTCATTATTCAATTACTGAGGGCAGAGACAGAATTCAAAATTAGATAGTTCAAAAGACCATTTACTTTCTTCAGTCATACTTGTCTCACATGTGTTCAAGTGCTTTTTCTCTATGTGATGTCTTTTTCTAACTTGCAAATCCCTTGCATTTTTTGAATGCAAAAGGTGGTATTATCACCTCTGTTTATAGGTTTTTCTCATCTTTCTTCTAGAATAAATTGCTGAACTGAGTTCCTGACTTCCCTGGAATATTTCTATTTCAATGGTCTAGATAGAACTCTAAATCAAAACACTTTGTACAATTTATAAAATGTATTTTCAGGTCTCAGTTTCTGATCATCCCATTTACCTTTCTGTCATCTGTTCATAGTATATGACTAATAAATTTAAGGAGCTTATATAATGAATAAAGTCTGAATGAATGAAGGATGATGGACAGAGAAAGGGCAGAGGCTATGCTACCCACTTTTCAAGTGCTGAGTATGCGTCTCATTCACAACATCTTTCTTGAATAAGTTTATGCATACATCAGAGAATGTACAAAGGTAATTTGAGGGATTCAAGCCTTATAATGCAGAGATTATTTGAAGATGTTGAATATGGTTCAGACTCAATGAACATTCTGTACAATCATCTTAATATACTTGACAAACAAACTGAAATGGAGATAAGCAGTGTGTGTGTGTGTGTGTGTGTGTGTGTGTGTGTGTGTGTGTGTGTGTGTATGTGTAAACTTGAATTCTATGGACTTTTAGAGTTACTTCTTCCATATGAAATGATTTGGCTTGGTGTTTTCAGATGAATATTAACATACATGAAAGAATTAATTCTGAGAGTAGTATACTCTTTGCTTTGAGGAAATGTGGAGAATATTTTTCCATAAAACTTGAAAAATAGCATAGGTATTTACAGGGTTGGGATATAGTAATAAATTAAGTTACCTATAACACATGTCAGTATGAGACTAGGAGACAAAAATAAGGAAAACATTGTGTTCTTGAACTTAAAGGAGCACCTTGGATCCAGTATCAGACCCAAGAGTCTGGAGTAGGAGAGGGGGATTAGACACAAATTAACTTTATGAGTATAAACAAAAGTAACTAGAATTTGTGCAAACTATGAGTGAACAATTCACAAAGTTGGACATCTGTGCACCTATTGAAGCACAGCAGTCTAGAGAAGTCTCTGAGTCCCAAAAGATCTGCCTTGGTAGGTTCACACGGCTCTGAGGAAGTGCTTATGAACACCTGTTGCAAAGGAGGAAATACTACTAGAAGCTTAGTCATAGGTAGAAGAAGAAAAGAGGCATTTCATAAGCAAGACTGATTTTTAAAATCAGAAGAGAGCAGATCACATTAACAACATTAACAAGTTAATAAGTGTGACATATGGTTTTATCCATTGAAGGCCACTTCCTTGCTTTTCAGAATAAAATGTTTTTGAGCTGAAGTCCCTGGAGCTGCATAGCTGCTACCCCTAACCTAGGGTTGCTTGCTGTTTCTGTTGTAAGTTTGTGAATAGTTGTGGAAAGAGCACTGTGAACATCTACACAAAAGAGTAAAAGATGCAATAAATTCAGATGTTTTAAAAAGCACTTATTCTAAAAAAGAGAGATATGTTGAAATGTAGAATGCCAGAATAAATCATTGCAGCTTAGAAAGAAGAGAAGACATGTGCAATTATAGAAGCCATAGTGAAAATGGTCAGCTACAAAGAACTGAAAGGTCAGCCAATTTAACTTTGCCTTCGTCACTGAAAAAAAAAAAAAGCAGATAAATTTCCTCTCAATATTATCAGCTCAATAACAAAGGGCTCAAATTTTAGTGGATGTCATCAAAGGTGCCAAAAGCATGAATGATAGAAAGCATAAGAATGAAAAATTTCAAATGTACTAAAGAAAGGAAATAGCAGCTGGGAGAAATTCTAGGACAACATAGAACACCAGGGAAGAGAATTTAAAACAGATATTGGAGTTAATGAAGAGGAAAAACACACAATGAAACTGAAGCAGTATTTAAAATGTAAAGGAATTAAAGTATTTAAAATGCAAGGGAAGAATATTTATGCAAAGAAGAGGAAAAAGGTCTATGTAATATACATATATATTAATATGCATATATTAATATATATTCTATAGTTGCATTCAGTAGAGCTACACCACAACTTATACAGCTGCAATGTTTTACTTAGATATCCATCCTGAGGTAGAAACCAAGCTTCATCCAACATATTCTAAAATGACTGATAATACTCTATTTTAAGCAACACATGTCTCCTTGTAGTGTGAGCTGTGATATATTAGAATTGACTAAGAGTGAAGGTTTAAGCCAATGGGGCTTGGGAAAGACAGACAGATTTACTGAGAGGTGAGTGTTGACAGTTCTTTCTTATATAAGCCTTGCAAAACCATCAGACTCAGCTCCACACTTTGTCTCCATATTTCTTCACTTGAATATTTTGTTTCCTCTTCTAAGAAGAACTGAAGCATCCACACTTTGTTCTTCTTTCTTCTTGAGCTTCATGTAGACTGTGAATTGTATCTTGGGTATTGCAAGCTTTTTGATCTAATATTAACTTATCAGTGAGTGCATATCATATGTGTTCTTTTGTGACTTGGTTACCTCACTCAGGATGATATTTTCTAATTCCATCCATTTTTCTAAGAATTTCATGAATTAATTGTTATTAATCGCCGAGTAGTACTCCATTTTGTAAATGTACCACATTTTCTGTATCCATTCCTCTGTTGAAGGACGTCTGGGTTCTTTCCAGCTGCTGGCTATTATAAATAAGGATGCTATGAACATAGTGGAGGATGTGTCCTTACTATATGTTGGGACACTTTGGGTATGTGCTCAAGAGTGGTATAGCTTGGTCCTTAGGTAGAACTATGTCCAATTTTCTAAGGAACACCCAGACTGATTTCAAGATTGGTTGTACCAGTTTGCAATCCCACCAACAATAGAGGAGTGTTCCTCTTTCTCCACAACCTCACCAGCATCTGCTGTCACCTGAGTTTTTGATCTTAGCCATTCTGACTATTGTGAGGTGGAATATCAGGGTTGTTTTGATTTGCATTTCCCTGATGACTAAAGATGTTGAACATTTCTTTAGGTGTTTGTCAGCCATTCAGCATTCCTCACTTGAGAATGTTTAGCTCTGTATCCCATTTTTTAATAGGGTTATTTGGTTTTCTGGAGTCTTACTTCTTGAATTCTTTGTATATATTGGATATTAGCCTTCTATAGGATGTAAGGTTGATAAAGATCTTCTCCCAATCTTTTGGGTGCCATTTTTCCTTTGCCTTGGGTTCCATCCTATATACAGACATCAATTCCAAACACTATTTATAGATGCCAAGAAGTGCTTCCTGACAGGAGTCTGATACAGCTGTCTCCTGAGAGGCTGTGCTGGAGTCTGACAAATACAGAGGCAGATGCTCACAGCCAACCATTGGACAGAGCACAGGGTCTCCAATGGAGGAGTTAGCTAAAAGAATGAAGGAGATGAAGGGGTTTTCAACCCATTGGAATAACAACAATGTCAATTATCCAGACCCCCCAGGGGTCCCAGGGACTAAACCACCAACCAAAGAGTACAACATGGAAGGACCCATGGCTCTAGCTGCATATGTAGCAGAGGATGGCATTGTTGGACATCAATGGAAGGAAAGGCCCCCGGTCCTGTGAAGGCTCCATGTCTGAGTATAGGGGAATGCCAGAGTGGGGAGGTGGGAGTAGGTGGGTGGAGGAGCACCCTCATAGAAGCAGGAAAAGGGAAGATGGGATAGGGGCTTTCAGGGGGAGGGACTAGAAAGGGGATAACATTTGAAATGTAAATAAATAAAATATCCAATAAATAAAAGCATCAGAAACTTTTGAAGAACAATAAGACCACAATTACCTAATTTAATTAACAAAAAGCAAAGTTAAAATTTAAATGTCACTATTGGTATCAACCCAAAATCTAACAAAGGAAACAGGAAAAGGATAGGTGATGCACAGGGCTGGCAAATTAGTTTCTATGGGTGGAGACAGCCAGAAAATCTGAAACGACATACTTTTAACTTTATTCTTTCATTCTTGCCTCAGCCCTTGAACTTATTAATACTTAGATAGCATGAGGTATAGCTCTTGAATGCATCTTCAGTGAAAGTTAGCCTTTCCAGAAGAGAACATATACAGTTTGGAAGGAAGTGAGTGGGTTTGCAAGAACAAGAATTGGGTTGTGTTAGTCTATGGTTGGATTGTGGCTTTGTTATTAAAGTACATTGTGTGCTTTCCTTCATCACTGTTGTATACTGCTCTACTCTCTACCATGAGTCACATGCAATGTCAGAATTCATGGGAACTATCCATATCACTCAAAAAGTGATATTCACAACTATTACTACAATTTAATAAGGAAAACCTTTAATGAATTATGATACTTTTATGTTAAGGTCTTTTCTTCATAGACAGACTTATTATTTTCTCCATCCTTATTTGACAAGGAAGATTGCAAACTCATGTATTAGGAAATTTTCTATATAGAGGTCTTAAACAGAAATCTTATATTCCTTCTAGTATTTCAGTGTAAAGAAATATCACAGGGTTATGACTGTTTTAAAAAAACCTCATTGACGTCCAACAAGGCCATCCTCTGCTACATATGAAGGTGGAGCCATGGGTCCCTCCATGTGTACTCTTCGGTTGGTGGTTTAGTTCCTGGGAGCTCTGGAGGTACTGGTTGGTTCATATTGTTGTTCCTCCTATGAGGTTGCAAACTCCTACAGCTCCCTTGATCCTTTCTTTAGCTCCTCCATTGGGGACCTTGTGCTCAGTCCAATGGTTGGCTGAGAGGATTCATCAATGGAAGGAGAAGCCCTTGGTCCAGAGAAGGCTAGATGCCCAGTATAGGGGAATGCCAGGACAGGACAGGGATATGGGAGTGGCTGAGTTCATGATCGGGGGAGAAGGGTGAGATAGGAGGTTTTTGGAGGGAAATCCAGGAAAAGGGATAACATTTGAAATGTGATTAAGAAAATATCAAATTAAAAAACTGAAATAAAAAGAAAAAACTTATTAATGAATTACAAAGGAATATTTCTTATATTTTTGGTTGTGAGCCTAGCCTTTAACGGCTGAGCCATCTCTCCAGCCCACAAAGGAATATTTCTTTATCCCTTATGGTAACTTCATTTTTAATATTTACTGGTCACTCTATTTCACTATAAGGTTCTCTCTTCATTCATTTCTTTTAATTATGAATTTGTATTTTTATTTTTTTAATTGTGAATCAGTAGTTCTGTTTTTGTCTCATAATAACTCTCTGCAATTTAAGCTAATTTTTCCTCAGACATATCACAATTAGTTTATTTACTTTTTGTTTATTTTTTTCTAAGTAAGTATGAAAAATCTTTTTTTTAACATCTAGGTTACAACCAAACCATAAACCACTGGATTTTAATTCTATTTGAAGAATGTTTCCTTAAAACAACAACATTAAAAAAAAACCAACAACAATAAAGACTAATAATGTTCTGAAATGTACATAAAATTTGTTTCCACGGGATGCATATCATGATTCACCAGGGTAAAAAGCCTCAAACAATTTAAAATATTTAAAACAATTTATTAGTTAACCACAATGTAGTTAAATTGACAATCAGTAGCACAAAACTGATAGAAAAATATACAGATAGTTAGAAATTTATAGAAAAATATACAGATACTTAGAAATTTAATAAAACACTGCTGAGTTATCCATAGCTCACAGAAGATTTTGTAAGAGGAAAAAAATATTGAACTGATTGAAACCTGAAATGGGAGAAGCAAAGGGCTGCTTTTAAAAAGCAGTTAATACTATCTGCGAAGTGCTGGCATGATCAACTCAGAAAGGGCAAAGAAACACAATAGCAAGAAGAAGAGGAGATTTCATCACCATCTAGGCAGAAGCGAAGGGGATGATGAATTTTACTAGGGACAATTTTTCAGGTATCTACCTAGACATTCTTGCAAAATGAATTATTTCCTCAAGAGACACAAACCACCCTAATTTAAACATTGTAAAACAGATAACCTGAATATCCCGTGTCCATGAAGGGAATTGAATTTGTAATTTGAGTTATCTTTTCCCCAATCTCAAGGCACAGAAATTTTACAGAGATTCTGCCAAATATCTCAACAGATGTTAACTGTGTCTTCACAATGCCTTTCAAAAGACAAATGAGGCGGAAACAGGACTGAACTCAGCTATCTTAACATAGTCCCTGATATCAATACCAGAAAACTAACAGATGAATTCTACTAATGAATATGGATGGAAAATTCTTAGTCAAAACCCAACAAATTTAGATACAAACTATAAGAAAGGAAAATTCAATGTTATAAACACAACCAAAAAAGTCATTGTAAAGTTTATATGCACCATGAACAAATTCCATTAAAGTAATGTAGAACAGGCTTTGCCACAAACCATCAACAATTCATAGTAAAATTTTTCTGAAAGCAAAAACTAATGGAAGTGTCCACAGTTAGACCACACTTTTTAAAGCCATTCAGCTAACATTATAGTTAATACTACTCTTCTAAGACTTCCTTCCTCAGATAGGCAACAAATCAAAGGTTCCTACTACTGTTGATGGAAGTTTAGGTGATTAAAAGTAAGGAAAAGCATGTAAACTGAAATAAATGACATAAAGTGGACCATTCCAAAGGAAGAATTTATTTACAGACACACACACACTGCTAAGGATCTAACCAAAGTCCCACTGCAACTAAATGTATATTTCTCTAGGACCAAAGAATAAGAGAAAAAAGGAAAATTGAAGGAAAGAAAAGAACGTAAACAAATAAATACTGGTAATGGGCACACAGAAACTCATCTCATTGCCAATCTCTGGAATTTGAAAAAAAAATCGTGTATTCATAGCAAAGTATGAGTTAAACTTGGTTTCATAAATATACTAAAAGTTAAAGAAACAATAGAAGGTACATAAATAGATACAGTTCAGTCAACTTTGGAAGACAGTAGAGCTAATTAAGATGCTTTTCTATAGGCTGTCACACAAATTCATTAAAGATCTGTCAATGCTTCAGCCAGAATTCTTGTAATTATAAGCTTTATTATTCTAAAAGTGGTATGGATCTAGAATAACAATACAAAAGTAAAATGAAATAAGTAGATTTCAAAATTTGCAGCTACAGTTATCAAAATCATGTCATACTGGAAAAGGAGTAGACATATAGGCAATAGGACAGCATAGAAAAATAAATTAATAAATGCACTGAATTTTAAACCAATGAACTTTGACAAAAATAAGGTATTTTAACAAATAAATGTCATTGTTTAATGAATTTCAGAGGGAAAACTGTATATCTCTAAATAAATTTAGGACACTTGGGCTAAACATCATGTTTTACACAAAAACCAGCTTGCAATAAGTTATGAATATGAAAGGAACGAGGCCATAGAATTTGTAGGGGAAAAGTTTCTGTGCTCTTGGTCTTGGTGAAAGTTCCTCGATTTGAGTAACCATAGAAGAAAAGGTGATTATTGAAGTATATTTCACCAGTATGAGGACTCTTCTTTTCATGAAGATCTCCCTAAATGTATAGAAAAGAAATCAGCTTTTTTTTTTTATGTTATATATCTTTAAGAAACTTGAAAGAGTTTGGGGAGTGGAAACTATCATCAGGATACTTTTTGTAGAAAAAATCTATTTTAAATAAAAGAAAAATAGAAAAAGAAAACAACTGCAGAACGTATAATGCAATGTTAGAATTCTGTAGTAAAATAGCAATTAGTCTGGTTAAAAGTGGGAACATTACACAGAGATATTTCACAGGACATAAGAACAGCAGCATGACTCCCATCAGAGCATCAGAGAACTCAGATTTATACTTCAATGAGATATTCAAGCAACTACAATAAAAATATCATGACAGTTGTTAGCACTGTTGGGAAACTCATCTTTCTCATTTATAGTGGGTAAAAAAAGAAAATTGTGCAACTAATCCAGAGATTGTTTTACTCTTGGTCATTTTTACATGCCCAAGGGGGAGAACCTAGCTTATACTTAATCATAAACATGCATATGATAGCTGTGAGCTATTTTATTTGTAATATCTCAAGCATGAAAACAACTACTAAGGTATATAATAGGAATATGTATCAATGCAAGGTTTATTATTACTATAGAACATTATTTGTGTGTAAAGTTAAATAAAAAGCATAAATTGTTGATAAATGAAACAACTTGGATAGTTGTATCTTGGGGGCATAAATATCCAATACCCAGAGGGTACATAGTACAGATTCTACCTCTTTAGCATTCTTGATACATAAGTAATTAGATGTGGCAGTGGTCATATGAGAAGTGCCTGTAAAGGAGTAACCTAGTGATTTCTTTGTGTTGGTGAAACAATGGTATATACTTAAATACACTACTTTCTTTTTTTTAATTAGATATTTTCTTTATTTGCATGTCATACGATATCTCCTTTCCCAGTTTCCCCTCCAAAAACAAAAACAAAAAAACAAAAAACAAAAAACAAAAAACAACACGAACAAACCCCTATACCCCTCCCTCTCCCCCTGCTCGCCACCCCACCCTCTCCTGGGCATAGAACCTTCACTGGGCCAAGAGCCTCTCTTCCTATTGATGACCGACTTGGCCATCCTCTACTATACATATGCTGCTGGAGCAATTAGTCCCACCATGTGTACTCTTTGGTTGGTGGTTTAGTCCCTGGGAGCTCTGAGGGTACTAGTTAGTTCATATTGTTGTTCATCCTAAGGGGTTGCAAGCCCTTCAGCTCCTTGGGTGCTTTCTCTAGCTCTTTAATTGGGGACCTTGTACTCAGTTCAATGGATGGCTGTGAGCCTTTACTTCTGTATTAGTCAGATACTGTCAGAGCCTCTTGGGAGACAGCTATATCAGGCTGAATTGTCCTTCCTTCAGTGTCTGGATTTGATGACTGAATGTGGGAAGGTGGAGCAATCTCTGCATTGTCCTTCCTTCAGTCTTTGCTCCATAGTTAGACTTGCAACTCCTTCCATGGGTATTTTGTTCCCCCTTTTAAGAAGGAATGAAGTATCCATACTTTGGTCTTCCTTCTTCCTGAGTTTCTTGTGGTTTGTGGATTGTTCTTTGTGTATTCCAATCTTCTGAACTAATATCCACTTATCAGAGAATGCATACCAAGTGTGTTCTTTTGTGATTGGGTTACATCACTCAGGATGATATTCTCCAGAACCATTCATTTCCCTAAGAATTTCATAAATTCATTGTTTATAATAGCTGAGTAGTACTCCATTGTATAGATGTACCATAATTTCTGCATCCATTCCTCTGTTGAGGGACATCTGGGTTGTTTCCAGTTTCTGGCTATTATAAATAAGGCTGCTAGAACATGGTGGAGCATGTGTTCTTATTACATGTTGGAGCATCTTCTGGGTATATGCCCAGGAGTGGTATAGCTGGGTCCTCTGGTAGTACTATGTCCAATTTCTGGAGAAACTGCCAAACTTGTTTCCAGAGTGGTTGTATCAACTTGCAATCCCACCAGCAATGAAGGAGTGTTCCTCTTTCTCCACAACCTCTCCAGCATCTGCTGTCACCTGAGTTTTTTTATCTTAGCCAATCTGACTGGTGTGAGGTGGAATCTCAGGGTTGTTTTGATTTGCATTTCCCTGATGACTAAGGATGTTAAACATTTTTTTAGGTGCTTCTCAGCCATTCGGCATTTCTCAGTTGAGAATTCTTTGTTTAGCTCTGTACCCTACTTTTTAATAGGGATTTTGGTTCTCTGGAGTCTAACCTCTTGAGTTCTTTGTGTATATTGGATATTAGCCCTCTACCAGACATAGAATTGGTATAGATTTTTTCCCAATTTGTTGATTGCCGTTTTGTCCTATTGACAGTGTCTTTTGCCTTACATTAGCTTTGCAACTTTATGAGGTTCCATTTGTCTTAATTCTTGATCTTAGAGCCTAAGCTATTGGTGTTCTGTTCAGGAAAATTTCTCCTGTGGCTATGTGCTTGAGGCTCTTCCCCACTTTCTTTTCTATTAGTTTCAGTGTGTCTGGTTTGATGTGGAGGTCCTTGATCCATTTGGACTTGAGCTTTGTACAAGGAGATAGGAAAGGATCGATTTGCATTCTTCTACATGCTAACCAACAGTTGAGCCAGAACCATTTGTTGAAAATGCTGTCTTTTTTCCACTGGATGGTTTTAGCTCCTTTGTCAAAGATCAAGTGACCATAGGTGTGTGGGTTCATTTCTGGGTCTTCAATTCTACTTTCATAAATCTATACCAGCTAACAGATGACATAGAGTTATACATGCAGTCTCAATGGCAACTTGTTGGAGTTATTTTTGTTCTATGGTCTCATTGAAGAACATGTGAAAGACCACTCAGCATCATTTCCTTTATTCCCATGAATTTTTAATTATTCCATAATGAAATGCTTAAGAAATATGTGCTATTTTGTGGCCATTTTATCTACTGTACAAAAATGAAAGTTAAATGTATAATTAAATAAACAGTAATTAGAACTGGTAATCATGACATAGCACTTTATGCATTTTGAAGGTGTAATTCTGTATATTCAGTGATGTGTTTCCACTCATCCTTCTCTGCTACCATTTTCGCTTGACTAGGTGGAATTTGTTTTAAGACCTTATGTATTTCTCAGCAGCAGAAACATGACATCTTTTGGATGATCTCACTGCCATAGTGGGCAGTCACCAGTTGAGGTACCCTTAATTAATCAAAGGCATAATATGTCTTACTAGCCTTTAGTTGCTGCTCATTAATTTTCAATTTCTCTCTCACCTCTCCTCTGCCCAGGATTCACTCATGTGCATTTATAATTGTTTGGATTCTTTTTTTCTTTTTCTTTTTCCTCACTGTTTTTTTTCCTTTGTCATTTCAATTTGAATAGTTTCTACTGCTCTTTCCATATTGATTAATTACATTAAGGTGCATCCAAACTGTTATAAATATTATTCCTTAAATTTTTTGTCTTAGACATATTTTTCATCTCTAGAAGTTCTCTCTGAGTCTTTAACAAAGCTCATGTATTTTCCACCTTCCTGAGTATTTGGGATATATTTATAGTAACTATTTTAATATCACTGTCGACTAATTCTATTATCTGTGTCATATCTAGGTCTGTTTTGATTGATTGAGTTTTATCCTCAATATGAGTCACATTGCTGCTCCCTAGCAAGTCTAATTACTGCAGAAGGATGGTAGAAATTATATAACTTGAATTCTGTGCAATTTGTTCATTCTCATGAAAAAATTTGAGTTTAGCTCTGTGATGAAGTCGAACAACTTGGAAACATTTTGATCCCTTATAGATCAAGCTTAAGTTTTAGAAGAGTGACACCTGATCTCATCAAGACAATCCAACACATTTTCCCCCTGCCCTGTGCTCTCTGTAGCTAGTGAATGAGGGATATTCTGCTCTGTTTGTTCCTTAGACTTCTTTCCTTCATTTTGAGCTTTTGCACAGCACTTCCAAATGCTCATGAAGAACTATTCAGCATTGGTCAGTCGCTGGTCAGACCGCCCAAGGAGCAGCCACACCAGGTTCCTATCAGCAAGCGCCTCTTGAACACAGCAATAGTGTAAGGTTTGGTGTCTACAAACAGGATATATGCCCAGGTAAGGCAGTCACCATATGGCCCTTCCTTCAGTGAAGAATTGGAGGAGCTGAAGGGGATTGCAACTCCATAGGAAGAACAACATCAGCTGGCCAGACCATCCAGTGTTCCCAGAGACTAGACCACCAAGCAAGGAGTATACAGGGAGAGATCCATGACTGCAGATACATATGTAGCAGAGGATGGCTTTGCTGACAGCAATGGGAGATCAAGCCCTTGGTTCTGTGCAGGTTCAATGCCCCAGCTTAGGGAGATGCTGGAGCGGTGGGGCAGGAGAGGGTGGGTCGGTGGGAGAGCACCCTCATGGAGGCAAATGGAAGTGGGGAGAGGTTGGAAGTGGGATGGGTGTCTTGTGGAGGGGTAACCTGGAAGTAGGATATCATTTAAGATGTAAATGAATGGAATGATTAATTTAAAAAGAGAGCTATTCAGTGTCTTCAGTTCAAGCAGAAATCATGGCCCACTTCTATCTGAAATACTGTCTGGACCATGCAAAGCCTGATATGTCTCTCTTTACAGATCTCTGACCTGGCTTCATAGTCTTTTCTGAAGGTTATTGCATATAATATCATAACTCTGTGGCAGTTTGGGGAAGACTGGTGAAGTCACTTTCTCCTCATCATTCCTGATGTCCATGAGGTCACATCTTTTGCTCTTCATTCCTCCCCAGCCAGTATTTCTTATGAGAGTGGCATATTTATTACCAGTAATGTCATGTAGCAAAAATGGTCTTTTTTGAATTTCAATCTTGTTTTAAGGTTCCTACTTGTCTTTTCTTTCCTTGATTGCCCATTCATTTCAGTACTCAATAACATTCCATTGGTTGGATGCACTATAGTTTGTTCTCTTCAATCAAAATTTGGCAATTTTGAATAAGACATCCATGAATATTCATGTATAGGTGTGTTTGTGTGGCTATTTATTTTCAGTTGGTGGAGTATATGGCAACATATGGTCAGTTAAGGATAAATGGATTCTCTTCCATTGCATTCTATCAGCAAAGAATGAATGTTAGCCTTGTCCACACCTTTGGTAGAATTTTGTGTTGTCAAAATCGTATTCTCTTGCTATTCTAGTAGATGTGTTGTGGTGTTTCATTGTATTACTCTACATTTTTCCTGATGAAATATGAGGCACCATCATGTACTCAGTATATAGTTTTCTTTCTTCTTCACTGAGGTTGAATTGCCTTTTAAAATTAATTCAGAAGTCACACAATGCCGTATCCCTATTACTGGGATTGCTTAAGGGAAAAAAATAACTAAGCCACCTCTGGATGGAAATGTGGCAAAGTCAAATTGTGAAAAAGTACAAACATGGAAAGTCTTATGCAGACACCTTTTGAAGAATCTCTAATAAGGCAGAACAGGGCGTGAAGAATATTTTGAGAAACTGGAGTAAAACTATTAAGAGCAATAAGTATATTTAGCAAGACAATTTGTGAATAACTATTTATTAAGGATTAAGTTGTTCAATATACTACCATCTCAAATATTGGTTCAAAAATACCATAGGGCAAAAGATCATTTTCCCAACTGTCTTGGCATTATTTGTATTTCCTCCCTTCTAATCCTTCTATATTGACACCACTTACAATTTCCTATTGTGAATAGGGTGGCAACCAACACTGCTGAGCCCAATTCTTGGGCCTAGTCAACTCATAGATCTCAAAAGAGAATCTACTGCCACCACTTTGCTATACAAACATAATTCCTAACTATATTCTAAATCTTAACCTTATACCAATAGATAAGTGTAGCTATCACTCATCATCAAAAAAGCATTTCTACAGAAAATGAAGAGCATCAGACACACTGCACAGATGCCAGAACATCAAGATCACATCCACAGTGGATACATCTACATCTCACCTCTTGCACCTATGATTCAGAAAACATTGAGGGAAGAATACAAGAGCCAGGACACTAAAAAGTCAATTGTGAAATAGTCTCTTTTAGAAATGCTGCATGAAGAAGATCTGAACAAGTGACATTCTTAATAGACTCAATTACATGGAAGAGGGAAAATCTCACGGAGTCTTACCTCTAAGAAAGGACCTACAGGCAACCAGTATCGCTGAGAAAGGGAGAGTTAGCTTCTCCCAGGGATAAAACTCCTAACTGATTCTCCAATGCCCTGCAACTAAAACAGGCTAAACAGGTTGTATTTATGTATTTGTGCACGATTATACACACATGTGAGTAACAACAATAATAAAAGATAATGATGCTATTAATTTGGAAATAGGCAGAGAAAAGCAGGCATGGAAGTCATTAGAGTCGTTAGGGTGTTGGAGGGGCTGGAGAAAGGAAAGAATGGAGGAAAGTGATGTAATTATGTCATAATTTAAAATGATAATAACATTTCCCCCATATACCTACTCTAGCACCAAATTAGATTCTAGCACAACAACACAAAAGGCAGTTCCTGAAAAAGGATATAGAATCTGTGTGACATCTGTTATTTATTTAGAAACATTGACATGTGAATTAAGTTCTCTGTAAGATTTCTTCCCATTCAAAGACTTGAATTTTTCTGAAAGATTAGCTTTATATTAATTAAGTGGAGATGACTTTTTCTTTATGTAAAGATATGTCACTTTGGGGCCAGGATCATCTAGAAGAGGATAGAACATGTGACCAGGCACTTTGCTTAATTTTGAAGAAACATTGATAAATTGATACAAGCACATCCTTTTGCTAAATATTGACTTTTTGCATCTTCTGACTCTAGAAATTCCCTGGGAGGGAACATGATCTTCACAGGTGACAATGGTCACTACCCTAGTTCTGATAGGCTAACAGAAGATGCATACATGTTAAGTTCATGCAAGGTTTTTACCCTTAGACTTTGGTCCAAAAAAGCTCCAAGAAGTTTTTTCATAGCCAAAAAGTCAAAGTTTAAAAAAGAAGAGAAATAGACCAGAACCTTATAATGGCATCCCTCCCTCTGAGGTTTCCTTTTCTTCGTTTCTTGTCTTTGCTGCCATTTCTATGTACTTTTCAGGTCTAAATGTCAGGTTTTAGAATTCAAAGCGAAACACTTCTCTTACTTATGTGCATTTCTCTTCCCAAGAGTCCCAAAGCCTAAATTTTAGATTCTATTTTTACTATATTCACAGCTGAGAGTGATGTTTTTCTATTGATTGATCCGGTTGAGAAATTTCTTTTCCTATACACTTTGCATGATTTCAAGGGGGACAGAGTTAGACGAGTCTCAGTCTCACTCTATCTACAGAGGAATTTTCCAAGGAAAGAGCCTGGAATTGTTGCACAGCTCCTAGAGTTCCCAGGGACTCTCGTTTTTAAAGGAGCCTCTGAGCAAGGTCATTCCATCTTATCAGATATCTACCTGAAAATCACAAAGTTCATCAGTGTGATGTTTCCTTTTATACCTGTACAAAATAGAAACTTTGATCAGAAGTCCTATTTCAGCATTTCCTTTTAATCTTGATCTCATATAGAACATCACTTACTCATAAAATTCTTTTTCTTTGGCTTCCAAAAGCCATGATACAGATTGAAGTGGAATTATTTCCATGAATCTTACCAAATGTTTTTTGCTTTTTATGAGCTCTTACATCTTTAGGTACTTTTTAAATTCGATTCTAGGGAGTCTTGCAGTTGTGAAAAACTGTCAAAAACTTCCTATGCTAAAATTTTATATTACTAGTCACCATAATAAAATTAGGGTTAGGGTTAGACAGAAGGTGAGGCACACTGATGGATGTTGTAATTGAGGGTTACAGTTAGACTGACAAGACAGGCACACAGAAAGCACGTGACTATACTGGGGAAACAGTGACATGCTGAGTGTTTGACTGCCATGCACAAGGCCCTAGGTTCAATCCCTAGTATTGTTCCTGGAATAGATTTTCAATATGTAGGTTCCAAGAAAAGACATAACAAACCTTTCATTTTTCTTTTACTAATCTCTATTGAATAAATTGGAAAGCATATACTTTAAAAAAATAGGTAGCCTCTTGTAACTTCCCTTTGCCATATGTTGTATGGCCATTGAGTTCTATATGATCATCCACAGTGAGATGCTGTGTCAGGCAGATTCTTTTTGAAAGGCTGTAAAATATAACTTCAGTAAAAATTGAATAAACTGTGAAGATCTCTTCAGAGTGAGATCTGTTATGGAGACTACTGGAGTCACTATCTTATTGTCTTTAATATGCTACAATAAAATTATGACTTACCCAGTCCCTTCACCATAGCCTAGCTGGTAGTTCTACAAGGTAACTTGAAAACCTACTTTAAGCATTTTCCTCGAGAATTTTTTATTTGAAACTTCCAGATAACTTTGCATAAGTATAAAGTTAAGTACTCCTTATGAAGATGGCATTGGGTTTGATTACCTATATCTTCAGATTTTGGATCAATTTTTATGAATAAAATTAATTCAGTGTGATATTATTGAATTACTTCAAGGTTCAAGTAACTGATATTATTGACTGTGTGTGTGTGTGTGTGTGTGTGTGTATGTTTTAAACTAGTAGTTTTTTGTGTAATTATTATAATTTACTCCCTTGTAAATAGAAAATGACACACCGAAATCCTGTGCTTTTGAGACAATTCCTATCTACCTCTGTCAGCCTTACATGATCAAAGTCGGGTATGTAGCATCTTGCCTATCTTTTGTGTATAGAATGTATGGACAAGAGTTGTCAGTTGAGATAAATTTCTTGTGTATCTGCAGTTTCCTAGACTTGCAGTTCTCATGTTAGTCTAAAATAAATCTTGTGACTCATTGGACACTTCAGATGATGGTGTTCAACACCAATTACCACAATATGCTAGTATTCAGAAAACATCTTTCTTTGAGAATATACCTGTGATAGCCAATCAACTTGACATACCTGAAATAGGAAACCCCAACTGAGAAACTGCCTCCATCAGATTGGCTTCTCTATTTGTATAGTATTGTCTTGATGTCTAATTGAAGAATGAGGGTCCAGGACATTGGGATTGATGGCATCTTTGGGTGGGTGAACCTAGAGTATATAGAAAAGGAATTGAGCAAGCCAGAAGAAGGAAACAGTCATTAGCATTGTTCCATGGTTTGCGTTTCCGTTCTCATCGCCAGGTACCTGCCCTGACTCTTCTCAGTTATAGATTGGGAAGTGGATGTGTAAGCCATTAAATATACATTTTCTTTTCCAAATGTTCTTTTGTTTATGGTGTTTATCACAGTAATGGGAAACAAATTAGAGCAGACTTTGGTAACGGAAAATTGGTTATTGGTCTGTTGGGCCTAGCTGTGTCACTTGTGTAGGAGGCTCGTGGAAGGGTTTTGGTGTATGCACCTGGAAAAGCCACTTAGTGGTCAGAGCTTAATTTTATGCTCTCTGTGAGCTCAGCAGATGAGAGTACTTCAAGCAATAAAGATAATACCTTGTGAAATCATTGAGGAAAAACAAAGATTTTATAGGGATGTTTATGTGTAAGATTCTGTGGAAATTAACCCTTTACTGGGACAGTGGATGATAGTTAGCTAGAACTGTAAAATCAGCCTAACTAGGAAGAGACCAGAGCTGTGGTGAAATCTTCTAGGAAGTCTTTCTTCAGGATGAGCACATGGAAGCTGTGGTTCAGAGAGCCTAGGGCTGCACCTCAAGCTGAAGCTAATTTGAGTAAGAATTTTCCACATAGTACTGGTTTGGGTAGCTTGGAATCTGCAGGACTGAACAATTCATAGAGAAGCTTAACTATTTGTAGCATGGAAGGCCAGAAGACCATTGGTGAAGGATGGTGCAGCCTCAACTGTGGTGGAGACACCATTATGTTAGAGATCCCATGGCTAAAGGATTTCCATCAAGAATGTCAAAAAGGTGGGGAGTGGAGTTAGCTTAAGCTACAAAAACAAACCGTGTATAGTGTAAATGCCAAAAACTGTCCCCTTTCTTTTTTTTCCCAGATACCATGAATCTTTACTGTCCTGAGTATACAGTGGTGATACTATTTATTCTTTCCTATCTCACTTCCTCATCTGAATCCATTTATATAGTTCCTTTGCTCCTTCTTCGGTCTCTCCTCCAATGTCTCTTATCTCCCTCTTATTTTTCCTGTTACTCAAGTCTCCTTTTTCTGTAAAGTTTATTGTACCACCTTTCACAATTTATGTATTTATTTTTACTGTCTTTCCCTCCTGACCACACCTACACATTTCCAAGAAATAACATAGCACCTGTAATGAGCTAGTTACTAAATAAATATGTGTTGAATGATAACATTAAGGTGTTAGTAAATGGCAAGAAGAGTTTAAGTGCTCTACATTGGCCACAGTTAAAGTGCCTTGGGTGAGACCCTTCTCTCTTCCCAAGGCAGCGTAGCCTACATTTCTTCACATGGCCTCAACAATATTCAGCGTTCCATAGAGATTAGTTTCAAGGCACACTCTTACTTTCCACCTCTGTTATGTTAATTCAGGCTATGTTATAAGTTTTTCTCTCAGATAAATTCATGTATAGAAGGAAATGTCTGTTATTTAAGCAGAGAAAACCTGACTTAATTCTTTGGATCCTTCACTCTAAAACACAGAGAATTTATATTCCTAATCTCCCTATTTGCTGAGGTGCTTTTCATCTCAGTTATTTTCTGTGAAGGGAGGTTTGAATGCTAAGAAAAGTCCTTTACAGACACCCATATTCTTGTTGTTTTGGTTGTGACCCTAGCCTTTAATGGAGAAACTATTCTGCCAGCTAGAGATGTCCATATTCTCAAAGCCAGACCTATGAGAATATTACCTTATAAGGCAAAAAAGATTTTGATGGCTTGAATAAGGAAAATATTGTGGACTGGACAGAGGGATATCCTGGGTAGTCTGTAGACTACGGTGCTGTTACAGCAGGAAGCAGAGGAGTCACACTGTTGTTAGAAATGTAATGAAACTAATCAGTCATCAATAGGAAGAGAGATGCTTGGTGTTGTGAAGGCTCTATGACCCAGTGTAATGGAATGCCAGGGCCAGGAAGCAGGAGAGGGTGGGATGGTAAGCAGGGGGAGGGAATAGGAGTCTTTTCAGAGTCTAAAAAAAAATGTAATGAAAAGTATAGTCTCTTTCATCAATTTGTTGAATAGGACAAACACCATGAAATTTATAAAGAAGATCTTAGTGGAAATTTAAATTTCTCTGGGTTAGAAATTCTTAAAATCTGAACATATTCTCAATTTTCATTTCTTTCAAGAAACTGTGCTGGTCAGTCTGGTAAAAATGTAAGGCAGAGGACTGAACAAGCAGAGTCAGGCACCGGACCACATTTAGCTAGGAATAAAAGACAAGGAGCAGCTCCCTGGGCGTGCTTGCTTGCTTAGGTGATGACTGGTGCACCCTTCTGCAGAAGCAAACCTTTTGCTTTGAAATACTTCAAATTGTACAGTCATTTTCTTGAAACAGTCAGACCCATTTCCAACAGTGATGTGAGGAAGCGGTGAAGAGGAAAGGAATGTAGGGAGCTTCTACAAGTTGAAAATTTAATATTTTCTCCTGTAGCTAACTTGATTTTAGCCCCATGGAAACCATTTCAGACTTTTGACTTCTGGAACAGAAATGGATTTGGATTCTGTTGAGCCACCAGTTTTTCAGTACTTTATAACCCTAGTGATAGAACTTTAAAATAATTATCTAGAGTATGTAAGACCAGAACACTAAAGATACTTTCAGCTGTTTCTTTTAGGAAGAGAAATATATGTGTAACCGTGCTCTGCTAACAAGTACCCCAATTTGTGCTTTGGTTTTTCTAGGAATCTCATAGTTTGACACCAAACTTCACTCTACACTTATCCCACTGAACAATAGCCCTTCTCTGCCCTATGCTGATATTTTAAGACATATTTATCTCTTCACTGTCTTGAATTTTGATTCAAGGGAGCAAGGACCAAAATCTGTATTTGTAGCACAAACTCAATTCGAACTATATAAAACTTTAAATATTTCTGTTACTACATTTCTCTTTAATTGAAAACCCTGTTTAACTCCCACTAACAAGTGAGTTGTGCCTGGGATTTCCTTTTTTATCTTGTCATTCGAATTCCGACTTCTGGCCAACTCCCTGGTAGTTTTGGTGATAAATTCTGTTTGAGCAATAAATAAAATCCCTGTGTTGTTTTCTTGCTTGACACTTTTGGGTCATTTTGCTTTATTTATGATCAACTGTGATATTTCTAATGTGACTTTGGCTTGAAAATCTTTGTGACCTCTGTGCTGCCTGGATCCTCAGACCAATCCGGCTACACTCTACACTCACCTTCGGTTTTAATGCCGAATTCACTGATTCACCTTTCTTTGTGTCTAATACCCTCTGTTCCTACATGTCTCCTAGAAGCCTATTTTTTCCCTGAATGGTGGCAGTGGGAGGTGGTGGCACCTTTTAAAGCTGGTTTATACTGGAAAGTCTTTTGATCACCAAGGCATGACCTGAGTGGAATTTTGAGACATTCTCCCTTTTCAACTGGTGTCCCTGAGTTGGGCAGTTTTCTTTTGTCACATGCCCCTGTCATTGTGTACTGTCCACTTCACTAAAAGCAATGGTGACAATCAATCATGGATTGAAATCTCCAAAACTATAAGTCAAAATACAGCTTTTTATGAGTTAAAGTAAGGGAAACATAGCTATTATATATGTTAAGATATTCCTAATTTAGAGTAAATTGCCTGTGTGGCTTTTTCTTTTTTCTGCTTGCAACAGCCACATCCCCATATTTTGCTCTTTAACTTCTCAGTATATCTTCCTTGGATATTCAAGCTATGTTAGGTTCTCTGCGTACATTTTCTTTTTACACTATCTTTCCTTTGGGGCATATGTCCATATTTCAACTCCCAAACCCATGCCAATATTATCTAGTATTTTGTTTAAGGGAATAAGTGAGGATCTTGCCATGGACTGGATGGGGCAATGTTCTGGAATATCTGGAGTATCCAGTATTGTCTCAGTAGCTGTTATATTGACCAGTTTTTAAAAATATTACTTTTTTTCCTGTTGTATTCTCCCTTCTTGTTCTTGTTGCAGATGGACACTATGTCTTTCCTAGTCTTTCATTTGCAAAGCTTTCAAGAATATTTAGCTTCTAGAAGCATTAAGAAGCAAAATCATATGCTACTTTTTGTGTCTGTCACCAAAGCGACATGTTGCTTAAGGTGTAATACAGTTTATGACAGTTGTCACTAAAGCATTGCACTTCATAGTTGTTTGCCTCTCATCTCAAGGCTTCACATTCTGCTGTTAATTATACCATCATACTCTAGACCATTAGGCTAACTGGTAAAGAGTATTCTTTTGGAAAAATTCATAGGGAATGACTGAGTTCAGACAGATTCTAAATATTTTAATTTATGCTGTTCTTTAGTAGTAATTATTTTGTTTTTATTCATCTTTTTTTTATTTTTTTATTTTTTATTTTAGATATTTTCTTTATTTACATGCGAATTTCTCCATTCCCAGT
>NW_022196905.1:14877640-14889776 GCF_008632895.1 Mastomys coucha
GTGGAAAAAAGACAGCATTTTCAGCAGATGGTGCTGGCTCAACTGGAGGTTAACATGTAGAAAAATGTTTTTATTCATCTTTAAACAATATGCCCTCTTTTCTGTGTAAGACTACTGTATGTATAAAAATATCTTAATACTCAATTTGAGTGAGTACTTCTATTAATTCCTACGATCTAGACTATTGTTCTAATACAAAATGGGCTCTGGGCTCTGCATCATTTTACTTTTTGCTATAATATTTTGCATACCAATAATATTGCTGCAATGTTTTCCCTATAGCAAAAATGCTATTTCAAACAGTCAATTTTTCTCATTTAATTCTTGCTTTCTGAAGCCATGTTAAACATTTAGGAGTAAGTAGAAAGCACTTTGAGATTTGCTAATTTAAATATCAAATTTATTTAACTAGATTATATCTTTTGTTCTAGTGCAAAGAAATCTCCAAGGCTGTCATTTTATTTTTATTTTTTTTAACAAGATTCTTAGCAAATTGGTAAACAATGTTGATTAAAATAGCTTTTTGAAAGAGTTTCTTCTCAGATCTGAAGCCAGATTTTACAATGATGAAAATGAATTTCCCTGGCCAACTGTTTCATTGCTTAAGTTGTCTCATAACTAAAATGTACACCCTTATAAATACACTAGCACTTTCAACAACACATTCAGCGATACTCCTCTCATTTAGTGTTTCTAATTTAATCTGATACTAATTGCCATCTTTTCTCTGTGAAATATACTCATGACAATTTGAGGAAAAGTTATTCAAGATAATTTCACTATTTTCCATTTAGTGGATTTTTTGGGGGAGGTTTCCATTCTGTCTTGAAATATGGTCATATATTTTATCTTATTCTATTCTATACAAGGCTTGAAAAGAAAGATTGTACTTTTAATGATTTATGTATAGTCATATTGCAATTTCTTTCATATGCAAGGTATAATTTAGGGCACCTGATTGAAGGGCACCTTCAATAAGTTAACCCTCCAACAGAATAATGTGAATATCTGCTATTTCATAAAGAGTGAGGATCCATCTTGATATTCCAATCAAAAACTCCAAATTTAATTATATTAATGTTTTAAAGACATACGTATTTAGATTAACACCTGAAAGACCTCAGTAAAGTAGATGCATCTGAAACAGCTCTGACCCATATTTCTGTCAGGATTTTTAGTTTTAACTTTTGCTTTTTTTCTGAACAAGTGTTTAGATATTTAAATCAAAGAAAGTACGAGCTTTGATGAAGGGGGAGGTAGATATTAACATTCATATCTGTAATATTTTGCTCAAATATAGATCTTACATGAACTCGAAGGAGATCTTTTTGTTAATGTTCGTAGCATGGTTGAAAAGTTCTTCAAATGGCAGCAAGTTTGAGTGGTGCTGTTTGCAGTATACCTTTAAAATTTGCAAATTAAAAATTCCCTGGCTTAGTAAAATGCTTGTGAATTTTAACAGGAAAACTGATACATGCATTTTCCATTAATTCCTATAATAATTGTTTTCAAGTGATACCTCTTAAAGGCATCTTCGCTTTGCAGCCCAGCCTGTCACGTTAATATGGTACTGATCCTCAAACCAACAAGTTTTACTCAAATAGCTTCAGTGAGTACTAACCATGAACATCCATTAACATTTCTGTGGCTTGCATGACTCACTGACTTCCAACAACAGCTCTCTGATCTGCTTTTCCCTATTTCTGACACTAAAGCAGAGAAGTTTAATTCTCCCTGTATGCATGCTGTCTTATATGTGATCTAGCCCTTCATTTCACGTGGCTTGTCACTGGCTTCTGCATATTTCCTGGATCTAGTTCAGCTCATATTAGTGATAGGATGAAAAAAATTAACTGGCATTTTAATAGATTAAATTTTCAATCCTGTTTTGAAGTTTTCTTTAATTACTATTCAGAATGAAAAAAACTATTTGAACATCAATTTGTGTATGAGCAATGGGGTTTATAAAATAATTGAAATTCTTGTTAATATAAAAATGTCAAGGATTTAATTATATACACTCTATCCTACACTCATATAATTTAGTGTAGCACTTTATATTGAAACATATTTAAGGGAAAATCATGAGTAATGACAATGTTTTTCCCAGAAAATTCTTTGGCGCTGGCTTCTTACTATTTGTTCTTTATTAAGCACTGGTTTCCTATCTCTCTCACTCAAGGACCTCTCACTGGCTAGATAAGAGGCTAGGAACTCATTAACTCTTCATGAACCATGGAGAAAAGAAAGGAAAAGAATTAAATATTTTACACAGGCAATATGTATACACACACACACACACACACACACACACACACACATACACACACACTCTGTTCAGGCCTGACCATCTATCTCAAAAACTCCACGAGTGTTCATGCATACCTACATACATACATATGTACATATATACATGCATACACACACATATACCTATGTTGCATTAGGCGATTCACACTACTCAAATTGCCCCCAGTAGCCCTGGTGCAAGTTGCTTGCTACCTGCCTCAATATTTTGGATTCCCAAATGAAAGATACACACACACACACACACACACACACACACACACACACACATCCTTATATTTAAATATGCCTTAAACAGCTCAATGGCTGTGCCACCCTGCACTTCCATGTTAATGCCTCCCCTCCAATACTCCTGAGTTATTACTTATTAAAATCTATATTCCATCTTTGCTATCATAAATGCAATGGTGTGGGGGGGGGCACTCTCCCCTGGCTCTTACATGACTGTTATGCTCTCTCTTCTACAGCTCTCAAGCCTGGATCTTATTCCTTTTCCAGAATGGAGATTCTCCTTCTTCCTCGGTCCCTTTGTCAGATAATCTTAAACTCTCACCTTTGTCTCCGTGCCCAGCCATTGGTCAATGGCAACTTTATTACCAATCAGAACCAACTGGGGGCAGGGGCCCTCCATGTCTTACGTATGGATTCTTGTGCAGTTTGGGGGACCCAAATAACACAATGCAAGTGTTAAACAAAATCCACAACACACCTACACGTGTATGCATAGACAAACGGACACATACATATATACATTTGGTGGATGGGGAGAGTCTCCCAAGCCACATACATACATTTGGTTGGTGGATGGGGCAGAACCCAAGATACCATACTTTATTACTTTTCTCTGGGCTTTATATACTTTCTTCAACAAAGATTCTTAGACAATTATTCCAATGATTAAATATTACATAAAAGAGGAATAACAGATGCGTGTTGATAGTATGTTCAATGTAGTGTTTCAATCTATAATCTCATTATAATTTCAAAGCAACACTTTCACATGGCCTTGCTTAATCATAGCACACACCTGTGCCTTTATCCTTGGATCTGACTTACAATGAATGTTTCTCCTTGATCACAAATTTGTCCCAAGCCTATTTCTCTTTTTTCTAGTAATTGTGAAAACTCATTGTATCCCTTATTGTGCGGCCTTTACTTACTATTCTATGAGGAGTGGACACATTGTACTCTTAATTCTAACTTTATTATATCTTTCTAGCAAAACAACTAAAAACATCTCTTAAAACTTTCTTCCAAAAATTATTTGAATTAAATCAGAAATTCTCTAAGATCATTGTCAGGAATTATGAAATCATCAACTTGTCTATACAGCATCATTATATGATGGTACATATGAATTAAATCAGAAATTCTCTAAGATCGTTGTCAGGAATTATGAAACCATCAACTTGTCTATAAAGCATCAATATATGATGGTACATCTTCACTGATCTGTAGAAAATCTGCCCAGTAGGGTGGGCTAATGCCCAGGAATCATTAGACTATGTAACAATGGCAGAAAAGGGGTATGCTGATATGCTGGAAAAAGCAATATTGAGATGAACTCACTTGCGATCTTGCCTCTCAGAGCTCACCCATCATAGAGTATTCAAAAATAGTGGGCTACCTCCAGGATAGTCACCTGCTAGCCTTAGTCTCTCCTAGTTGACTCATGACAACTACTGTGTCCGCATTTCTGGGCTTTGTCTCAGCATAGACTGTGATAAACACAAGCGAGCTTTGTTAAAGTATTCCTCTCCCTCTCCTCCCTCTCCCTCTCCTCCCTCTCCCTCTCCTCCCTCTCCCTCTCACTCTCCCTTTCCTTCTCCGTCTCCCTCTCTCTCTGGAAAAGGACAAGGGAACAGAAAAAGAGAGAGGGAAGTGGGAGGGAGAGGAAGAGGGAGAGGAGGAGGGAGAGGTTGGACTCTGAAACCTTAGTGAGGAGTATCTTAAATTTTTTATTAATGCCTTGTAAATTTACAAGTAGCAGCTTTTGATTGGTGTCTGACTGGGGATGCAGCTTTCTTTAAATTCCAGCACAGAGCATAAAGGACCTGGTCTGAGCCATCCCCACCCCTTGCATCCAACACATATATAGCAGAAGGCTGCCTGGTCTGGCCTCAGTGGGAGAAAATGCATATAAGCTTCCAGAGGCTTGAGGCTCCAGGACCAACAGGAATCCTTTTGGAGACAGTGGGTAGGAATGGGATGAGCAACTGTGGGAGGGGGAGTGGGAGGGGGGCAATGGCTGCACTGTAAAAAAATAAAAGTAATAAAAAAATCCAGTACAGAAAAAATTATAAATATCTTTCATTGTAAACATGATAAGTGCAGGGTTTTTGAATTCACAAAGTGTGGAAGTAAGAGGGTAATAAATCACTGCTAAGTAGCTAGATTAAAAAACAAACAAAACTAAGCATTGCATTGCGGAATCCTACTGTGATCTTTTCTTTTTCCTTCTCTTTCTTCTTCCCTTTTTGAATAATATATGTACAATCATTCTCCTCAGAACTGGCACAGCTTGAATTGAAATAATCGCTCTAATTTGTATGGAAAAAAAATCACCCTCATTTGTGCTGATAAAATGCAACTCATGGCAACTCCGACCCTGTGGTTTTAATGTGATTCCAAAAACTGCCTGCAGTAAAGGAATGTATTAGAGATTCTAAATGCTGATACTATTTCATTTTGTAACACTTTAGAATACTTGTGATGATGGGTAAGATGTGCTCTAGATTTTTCTGGTGTGTGATTTTTACAGTCCCTTAAATTTGCCTCCAGATCCGGAAAGTTTATTTTGTGAAGACTTGTCACTCTAGAGAGTTCACATAGGCTCCTGATTTTATGTGCAGGATGCAATTGCAGTGTGGCTGAACCTTATATGGTGGCGATAAATTTTTGAGAAGACAGAAAATAAAAGATATAGTGTGTTTGAATAAAAATATTTTCATATCAAACTGGTTCATGGGACACTCAACAGAAACATTAAAGATCCCTTATTTACCTGACACGAATGCCTGCATATAAGCTCTGAATCAATAAAAATATAGGAATTCAAGTTTTCAGAGAAGTTCAAATTGTCAATATATAAGTAGTCAATAGATAACCATTATTCTCTTCCCAGAATTCTTTTAAATCAGTGTTTTAGTTTTCTTTCCTATTTATTTGGCAAAACTCTTTGATAAAAGAAACATAAGACAGGTGATTTATTTGACTCAAAATTCTATGATCCAGTCCATCACTGTAGTGATTTGAATGACAGTTGCACTGTAGGCTTATATATTTTCACACTTAGTCCCCAATTGATGAACTGTTCAGAAGGATTAAGAAGGTATGGCCTTGTTGGAGATATGTTGCTGGGGCAGGAGTTGAGGTTTTAAATTCCCATGCCAGGCCCAGTCTCTCTCTGTCTTTCTGTCTCTGTGTCTCTGTCTGTCTCCCTGTCTCTCTGTCCCTCTGTCTCTCTGTCTCTGTCTCTGTCTCTCTCTCTCTGTGTCTCTCTCTCTGTCTCTCTGACTCTGTCTCTGTCTCTCTGTCTCTGTCTCTGTCTCTCTGTCTCTGTCTCTGTCTCTCTGTCTCTCTGTCTCTGTCTCTCTCTGTCTCTCTCTCTCTGTGTCTCTCTCTCTCTGTGTCTCTCTCTCTCTGTGTCTCTCTCTCTGTCTCTCTGACTCTGTCTCTGTCTCTGTCTGTCTGTCTCTCTCTATCACTTTCTCTCTCTCTCTCTCTTTCCTACTTGTGGATCAGGATGCTTTCACCAAGTATTGATTTTAGTGCCGTGCCAATCATTTCCTTTTATTAGATTTGCCATGGTTATACTGTCAGTTCACAGAAATAGAATAGTAACTAAGACAGAGATTGGTACTGGAGGCTCGGATATTTATGTGATAGGCCTGAGTGTGCTGTTGGTTAGAAGAATATAGAATGCTTCAGGCTAGAAAAATAGTTAAATGTTAAAGGGCCATCCAAGTAGGAACATGGAAGACATTGGTGCTGAGGACAATATAGACTACAGAGGCCCAGCTCAAGAGATTTCAGAGAGCCAATGACTAACAGACAATTTTTGTGACATTTTTAGCACTGAATAAGGCTGCTTTTTTGATCTTGACTTAAAAATTTCCTTGAGACTAAATTGAAGAGGTTTGACTTAATGGAATTGGCAGAAGAGATTTCAGGGCAGCCTAGTATTGATTATGTCATGTTGTTATTAGTGATCAGTCTTTTTCAGATCTGCAATGAAAAGGAAAAAGCAGGGCAGAGAGAAATAGAAAATGTACATCATGAGGAGAAAAAAGAAAAAAAAAAACAAGAATAAGTATGTTGGATATAGGTACAAGTTTATAGGGGCCAGGGAGTGGAACATCATGGTTTGAATGAGAATGGCCTACATAGGTTCATATATTTGTATGCTTGTTCTCTAAATATGGCCTTGTTGGAGGAGGTGTATTGCTAGGTGTGGTCTTTGAGATCTCAAAAAACTCAGGCACAGTGTCTCTCTCTTGATATCTGTAGATTAGAAACTAAATCTTTCAGCTTCTTCTCAAGCATCATGCATATCTGTCTGCTTCCTACCATGGTGATCATGGGATAACATTCTGAAACTGTAAGCAAGCTCCGGATCAAATATTTTGTTGTTGTTGTTTGTTTGTTCTTTGTCTTTTTTTTTTTCCCGAGACAGGGTTTCTCTGTGTAGCCCTGGCTGTCCTGGAACTCACTCTGTAGACCAGGCTGGCCTTGAACTCAGAAATCCACCTGCTTCTGCCTCCCAAGTACTGGGGTTAAAGGCGTGTGCCACTACCACCCTGCAGTGTTCTTTGTCTTTTAATTATAGTTGCTTTGGTCATGGTGTCTCTTCACAGAAAGAGAACAGTAATTAAGACAATCATTATAGGAAAGGGCTCATTTAGGGTAGGCATCAGGAACTTGGAGCAGGTAGTCACATTATATTTGCATTCCATAAAATAATTCATGTATGATAATGTTCACTTGACTTTTTCACTGTTACACAGTCCAGATCCACTGCCTCAGGAATGGTGTCACCCACAATGTGTGGGTCTTCCCATCTTAATTGAACATAATCAAGATAATACCCCATAGACATACCCACAGGTCAGCCTAAATGTAGACAATACTTTATTAAAGCTCCCTTTCTAGTAAATCTGTATTGTGTCAAGATGGTAATTAAGAGAAAATGACTCTTACCCTATAGAAACCATTAACTGCCAAAAGTCCTTCAGGGAGGGATGAGATTTTATGATTCCCTCATTCATCTATGATGAAACGTTGCAGGGTCCAGTCTTGTGCCTGTTTGGTTCAGGTAATCAAAGTTGCAGTGAGTTCAAGAGTAACATGGCCATCTCATGTCCAGGCAATTATTATTATTATTTTTGTTTTAGCAGCATACTCCCTATTCCTTAGATCTTATATTCTTTAAAACCCTATTTTAGGATGTTCTCTGAGTATCGGAGGAAATGAAATTGTCCTTAGGACTGAGCACTAGACTTTCACTAAGTTTTAGAACTCTGATAAGTGACTAGTCTGCTGTAACTATTGCCTAAAGAAGAGGAACTGATTGAGGAACATTAAGGATGAGAGTTAACAATATCTCTATTTAGCAAAATACTAGTAAGTTCCTTATACAGTTTATTACAGTGTCAAGCATGGTTCCTGACTATGGCATAGGCCTCATATCTAATCGTAAAGTGATTGGCTATCCCCCAAAGAGTCATGCCACTATTGCACAGGTCTATTGCAATTGTGCATCTGGTAAGTTGATTTTGCAGCTCAGTGGTTTCACATCTGGATGGAACGATTGATGACTTTTCTCCCTCAGCAAACAACATAGTATGTTCTGACACTTGATGATTAGCCAGTAGGGTGAAAGCTTTCTTCTCAGTTCTATTTTAATTTCTCTGTGTTGTGAATACAAGAGTATTATTGGTGTCATTAGCAATAGGATCTTTATGTCAGGTTCTAGTGTACAATGGATACTAATAGCTATATGTGTGTTTATGGGTGGCTTTCTACAGTATCCCTAACTAACAACACATAGGGTGAGTTTCCAGTCTTGATAATGACATTTTCATTAAATAACTATTGACTTCTTAGAAAAACATGCAGACTCTCTAATGTGAATATTTAATTATTTCTTTTTTTAAAATATTCATAAAGTTAAATAGCAAGTTTTTATTCTACGTAGTAATGTAACAAGGAACATGCTTAATTAGCCATTGAATAAAAAGCCATAATTTAATTTTTCCTATTTGGTAGTTCCTGAGATCTACTTAAAAATAGAGTAGACAGAAACAAATTGCTATTCAGTTTTTACCATTTTAAAGATGGCTTAAGTTTGATGAGCGATAGCTCTCCCCCAGTCTATATGAACAGAATTTCACTCTATTGTGGTAGTCTGTGAGGGGGAAAATGTGGAGTCAAATAGTATACTTCTATATGTAAGAATAATTTAAGATACCAATTTATATCATGATGTTTAATTATAAAGTGATGTCCTAATATAATTTATATTGTATTAACTCTTGTTACTCTTATATTTTTAGTTTTTATATGTAAAGGACTTCAAATTCTAATTTAGTAACTAATAAAATAGCTTATTTAATTTTTTTTAACTGAAATACAAGTTCCTTCTAAGTTAGTGTCTGTTAATCATTTTAGCATAGGAAGTGCTATTTATATAATTTAGGAATAACTGCTTTGACAAGAGAGTTAAATATGAATGTGATTGTACATGGACATATACTTTTCTAGAAGAAGGAATGGGAAGCTCCAGTAATTTCAGATTATCCTGTTGCTAGATTAATTATAATAAGTTTGTATTTCCATGTAGCCTTTTGCTTTTTATCACTCATAGTTCATTATATCAGCCACACATAGTATTTGCTGTTGAATTTTATAGAAAGAATACACTTCTGAGTTTTATTCAAATAAAAGTATGAATGAGTGTTCTATGTGAATGACATGATGGAATCTGTGATTAGATCCAGTGCCCCAAGAAACAACATCTAGCCATACAGTCAGGTCAAGTGTAAGAAATCGGTATTTACAGTGTTATTTGTCATCATGTGGAAACAAATAATCAATCAAAGTAATTAACTTAGCTAATTAAGGAACAATAAAAATCTATGTCACTCTGTTTAATTCATGAAAAAGATACAGGAGCAAGCTGACTTTAAACTCAGGGTTGAGTGTTTCAGGCTGCTCTTAGAATTCCTTTAAGCCATTATTAAAATTAAAGAAAATCTCATTTGTTTTATGTTCATTACATAATCTATTATGTACAACACGCTACATGGGTTATTGGGCTGGATGGGTATGATGTTTATTTTTGCTATCAACTTGACTACGGCTAGGATTCACTAAAACCCAAATGACTGGACACACCTATGAGGAAGTTTTCCATAATTCAGTGATTAGAAATGAGAATACCCTCTTCTAATTTGTGCTGCTGAAGTGGGAAGATCCACCTTTAATTTTGGACATACCTTCTGCTGGTATCCTATGTAAAAGACATGAAAGAAAGAAGCTTTTCTTGACTTTGCCTTATTTTGTTGTTCTCACTGGCAAGTAAATTCCTTCAGTTAACATTGGAGTCTACTTCTTTGGGATCTGGGCATATACTGGGCATTACAGTCTAATGGTCTGAACAAATACTGAATTCTTGGGCCTTCTACTGTTACATAGCCATTGTTGGACTAATTGGACCACGTCCTGTAAGCCATTCTTACAAATCCTTTCCCTATATATAATATATGTTCATATATATATAAGAATATACATCATAATTTATTATATATTATTAATATATGAAAATACACATATGTGTTATGTACATTATATATGCTATGTATACATATACTATAACATTATATTATTAAATATAATATATAAAAATATTTAACATATAACTGTACTATATGAAGTAGAAATTTCTGGTTTCTTTGGTGATTCAGTTAAGTGATTTTTTTTTTTTGAAAACTGTCTTATAAGAGGATATTTTTGCTGAAGCAGACATGTGGGAGGATGTTTTGCTGAGACAGACATGTGGTGTTTTTCTGGACGTTTCCTGGAAAAAGGGCATTCAATGTTTTGCTAGAGTGGGTGATTTAAATAATATTTAATGTTTGGAAAAGGCTATAAATATAACCCAATAAACAGTGGATGATGCTGTGTGGTATTAGTTCTCCTTGCCACTCTTTGCTGATCATCATTTGTTGTGATTTCATAGAGATAAATGTACCAGAGAACTTCTGGTGTTGTTCCCACAGATTTTTTCCCACTTTGGTGGACTTGGGCCTATTGGCATAGCCTCTGGGTTTCTTTTGAATCAGACTGTCATTGTTGATTCGTGAATGTTATTTTTAAGTGGATCAAACTACCACTTCTGATTTGTGTGAACTGAACTGCTAATATCCTGACAATACAGATTAGATTCACTCCAAAGAACTATTTCTAAACAACTTCACATCCTCCTTTGCTCTATTAATCTTTCCTTTTCACTATTTCTCGTGGGTGGTGGGCTAGAAGGGAGATTAAAGCATTTAAGTATACATATTAAAGTAGGTTTTGAAAAACATAAGCCTACAACTATATTATATATATATATATTATATAACAAATAATATATAACTTAAAATATATATTATTGTACAATAGTATATACAATATATAATATTATATATCCTAGCTAATACATTGGGTATGGGTACTAGGCTTTGGAGCCTGATACCTGTGAGTTCATTTCCAAGAACCTACAGGTGAACAAAACAACCAGTACTGACAAATACTGACAAATGATATATATAAAATATATATCATTGAAGGTTCTAGACAAAGTGAAAGATAAACAGATACAAACAAGAATGGTAAACAGTAATAGTAAAAATAATACATATTTGCAAAAATAATATTATCATTCAGAGATAAAAATGTTTAAACTTTACAAAAAGAGTTGAAGAATATCCATACTGCTTTTAGCAATTTTAATGGATGAAAGGTAGAAGCACAGAAAGATGAGTCTGTTTCTCCCCATTTTTACTGGGGTGTAATTGATAAAACAATATTGCAATGTAAGGATTTGAACATTCATTTTCTCATTGGCTCATTTTCTGCAGCGTTGCTGGTAGAACTGAAATTCTAACTCAGGCTACATAAGTATTCTACCATTCTACCATTTTGAGGCAGACTTCTAGCCTCAAAAATGACTTATGACAGATGCATATTTAAGTTATTACCACAGAGAACTTAATCAGCATATGCATTGATTAATATTGTGTGTGGTGATAAAATTTAATCTAATCTATTATCAGATTTATATAATCTTGTATGATTACCTGGAGGCACTGTGATCTACCTGAACTGTCTAGAGCATATTTATCTTGCTTCACTGAAACTTTGCAGATTTTGGCCATAATCACCTCATTTTTCCATATCCTCAGTACTACAGAGCCACCATTCCATTCTTTGCTCCTAAGACTAAGATTATTCTTTAGATGCCACATATATGTGAGATCATAAGTAATCATCATTGTGTGCCTGACAGGTTCCACCATGTTGCCCAAATGATAGAGCATTCATTATAGACTAGATAATATTTTATCATATGTTGTGGGATGCATATTGTATTTTCTTTATGCATTAACCTTTTCATGATGTTTAGGCTAGTTACATGTCTTGGCTGTTGTAGTAACCCATGCAGAAATGAAATGACAGTGCAATAATCCCGTTATCCTATTGATTTAACTTCTGTGTATATACCTGGAGGTGAGATTATCAAATCACATCCTGGTCCTATTTTTTAGGTTTTTTTTTTTTTTTT
>NW_022196905.1:14889936-14928369 GCF_008632895.1 Mastomys coucha
TTTTATTTTTGAGAAATTATATTGCTGTCTTATATAGTGGACAAGTTAACTTATATTCTCATTAACAGTGTGTAAGGGTCCCATTTCCTCACTATATTAATCAACACTTATCATTTCTGGTTTTCATAATGATCACTAGCTGCTTTTGTATACAATTTTAGTATAGTGAATCTTATTACTTTATTTTTTTTCTTACTGAGTATCTTTAGAGGCTTTTTGGCTCTTATAATCCTATTTTTTAATTCTTTAATTTAAAATTTTAATTAAAAAAACCTTGTTTTACTGTCCAGTCTTTATCCTCCTCTCAGTTCACCCTCTGATTGTTCCACATCACATACCTCTTCCCCTGTCTCCAAGAGGCTGTCTCCACCCTGCTCTACCCAATCAGACCTCCCACCTCCCTGGGGCCTCAAGTCTCTTGAGGGTTGGATGCATCTTCTCTCACTGAGTTAAGACGCTGAAGTCCTCTGCTGTATATGTGTTGGGGGTTGTCTTAGTTAGGGTTTTACTGCTGTGTACAGATACCATGACCAAGGCAATTCTTATAAGGACAACATTTAATTGGGACTGGCTTACAGGTTCAGAGATTCAGTTCATAATCAACGTAGGAGCATGGTACTATCTAAGCAGGCATGGTTCTACATCTTCATCTGAAGGGTGCTAATGGAAGACAGGCTTCAAAGCAGGTAGGACAAAGGTATTAAAGCCCACGCCCACAGTGGCACTCCAACGAGACCACACCTACTCTAATAAGGCCACACCCCCCAACAGTGCCACTCCCTGGGCCAAGCATATACAAACCATGACAGGGGCCTTATATCAGCTGGTATATTCTCCTGGTTGGTGGCTCGGAGTCTGAGCAGTCTTGAGGGATAGAGTTTAGCTGAGGCTGCTGGTCTTCTGATACGGTTGCCCTCCTCCTCAGCTTCTTTCAGCTTTTTACTAATTCAGCTACAAGGGTCACCAACTTCTGTCCATTGGTTGGTATAAATATCTGTATCTGACTCTTTCAGCTGCTTGGGGGCCTTTCAGAGGGCAGTCATGCTATGATCCTGTTTGTAAGCCCACCATAATATCAGTAGTGGTGTCAAGCCTTGGGGACCTCCTCTTGAGCTGGATCCTAATTTGGGCCTGTCACTGGACCTCCTTTACCTCAGGCTATTCCCCATTTTTGACCCTGGAGTTCTTAAAGACAGGAACAATTCTGGGTCAGAATTTTTGAATGTGGGATGGCAACCCCATCCCTCCACTTGATGCCCTGTCTTTCTACTGGAGGTAGACTCTACAAATCCCCTCTCCCCACTGTAGGGCATATCATCTAAGGTTCCTCCTTTTGAGTCCTGAGAACCTCTCACTTTCCAGGTTTCTGGTACATTCTAGAGGGTCTCCCTACCTCCTACCTCCCAAGATTGCCCATTTCCATTCTTTCTGCTGGCCCTTAGGGTTTCAGTCCTGTTTTTGCCTACCCAATACCTGATCATGATCCACTCTTCATCTCCCTGTCCCCTTTCCAACCCAGGACACTCTATCCACCTGCCCCATCCCCATGATTGCTTTCTTCTTCTTTCAAAGTGGTATTGAGGCATCCTCACTTGAGCCCTTCAGATTGTTAACCTTCTTGTGTTCTGTGGATTGTATCCTGGGTATTCTGTACTTTTTTTGGCTAATATCCACTTATTAGTGAGTACATACCATGCATGTATTTTGGGGTCTCATTTACCTCACTTGGGATGATATTTTTCTAGTTCCATCCATGTTCCTGAAAAACTCATGATGTCCTAGTTCTTAATAGCTGGGTAGTATTCCATTGTATAAATGAACCACATTTTCTGTATCCATTCTTCTGTTGTGGGGCATCTGAGTTGTTTTCAGCTTCTAGCTATCACAAATAAGGCTGCTATGACCACAATGCAACATGTGTCCCTGTGGCATGGAGGGACATTTTTTGAATATATGACCAAAAGTATTATATCTTGGTCTGAAAACAATTCTTAACAATAAAAGAACTTCTGGGGGAATCACCATCCCTGACCTAAAGCTATACTACAGAGCAATAGTGAAAAAAAATGCATGGTATTGGTACATAGACATAAACATACACCTTGATCAATGGAATGGAATTGAAAACACAGAAATAAAACCTCACATTTATGGACACTTGAATTTTTGACAAAGAAGCACAACATATACAATGGAAAAAGAAAGCATCTTCAATAAGTGGTGCTGGTCTTACTGGCAGTCTGTATGTAGAAAAATGAAAATAGATCCATATTTGTCACCTTGCACAAAGCTCAAGTCTAAGTGGATCCAAAGACCTCAATATAAAACCAGATACACTGAATCTAATAGAAGAAAAAGTGGGAAAGAACCTCAAACTCATTGGCACAGGGGGAAATTCCCTAAACAGAATTTGTGGCTCAGGCTCTAAGGTAAAGAATTGATAAATGGGACCTCATGAAATTGGAAAGCTTCTGTAAGGCAAAGGTCATAGTCAATAGGACAAATTAGCAAACTACAGATTGGGAAAAAATCTTCACTAACGCCATATCTGATAGAAGGTAATATCAGAACTATATATAAAGAAATCAAGGAGCTAACCACGAAAAAAATGAACAACCTAATCAAAAAGTGGAGTATAGAACTAAACAGAAAATTCACAACAGAGGAATCTAAGGGGTTGAGAAGCACTTTAAGAAATGTTCAAAGTCCTTCATGATCACAGAAATGCAAATCAAAATGACTCTGAGATTCTACCTTATATCAATCAGAATGGCTAAGATAAAAACATCAGGTGACAGCACATGTTGGCAAGGATGTCGAGAGAGAGGAACACTCCTCCATTGTTGGTGGGATTGCAAACTGGTATAACCAATCTAGAAATCAATTTGGAGTTTACTCAGAAAATTGGAAATAGTTCTACCTGAAGAATTTCATTACATTCATATTAACTTTTTTGTTTCATGCATTTAGATTTCCTTATATGTTAAACTGACCTTCTTAATCTAGCTTTGTCTTATCATTTGTAAATCTATCAAAATTATATACATAATTTGAATTCATTATCATTTTAAATATATTGTTATACCTGGAATAATTTTCTACTATATTTTATTAAGTCTTTATTTTATCATATGAGATGCTGTAGCTTTGACTGTAGTGTAAATACACTGAAACTTAATACTGTTTCACCATCTCATATGGCTAGAGATTGTCTAGAGGTGTCTGTAGCCACCATAATTTGACTTTAAGTCATTTTATAAAATATCTGGGTATATTATTAATTTGCATAGCAATTTCCTATAATTAAAATGTAAGTGATTAGTTAGAATGGAGAGCTGAATAAGAGTTAAAGATTGTACTAGTGATCTTGGCAGATTATAGATCACCACCTGATAGAAACGCTAAAACAATACTAACCTTAGTGCAATATTGATTTTTTTCAGTGTACTTCTACCTCTCTATAAATAGTCATCTTAAATACATACATTAAGTTTACTAGGAAGACAAAACAAGATACATTTTGTATGTTCTAATCTATGAATGTAACATAGGTTAGAAAGAGCTTTATAATCCCTCCCTATCTGATGCTTAACTGATACCAGAAAAATTAATTTATGATGACCAATAATACTCTCACAAAGGTTCATAATACCTTAATTCCAATAGATAATTCACATGAATTAGCAAATTACCTTATTTAATCTTAATTAACAATTATCCTTTAATTTTTTAGCTTTGAGCTTCAGCTCATTTCAAAATAAAGAAGAAAAAATTCATTTTCAGTCAATACATTTCTTTGAGCATCTTCAGGTGTTATTTCAACTAAATTATGTCATGTAATTAAATTTTCACTATAAATGAAATTTCATATATTATATAAAGTTGCCAAATAATAGAAGTTTGTATATTTCATAAGACAGTAAAATATTTGCTATAATAATACTATTTTAAAGATAAGTACTCCTGGTATACCATAATTTATAAAGTTAATTCAATACTTCCATTATCACTGAAAGAAGGAAAGAAGAGTAATATATGTGTTCTTTTCCATCCCAGATAACTATACCCTTCCTTTCCTGAGAAAAGATAAGAGGAAGAAAAGGAGAGAACAGATAGATAGTTTAAAATAAAAAAAAAAATTAGAGAAAAAGAGTAAGAAACAAGACAGAAGGAATAGTCTGATTACTATTATGGTTATGATTTACACCAATTTGGAGAGAGAAATATTTCATCACACACAGAAGACAGAGTAGAACAGAATATTTTTAAATTGTATTTTCTTTTCTCTTTCTCCAAGTCACTATATTCATGTCTCCTCTCTCTCTCTCTCTCTCTCTCTCTCTCTCTCTCTCTCTCTCTCTCTCTCTCTCTCTCTCTCTTTCTCTTTCTCTCTTAGTATTCTAGATTATAATATTTCAATGGTAATTTTTTGGGAAATGTATATCTAACATTGTCATTTATTGCAGACAGATTAAAAAAATAGATAGGACAAACTGAACACACTCTTCCTCTTCATTCAGAAATAAGTAATATAAAACATTAGGCTCAATAAAAATGGAAATGACAGTATCATTCATTCATATGAGTTATACTGAAACAAAGACTTGTTATATATTTGTTGGTATCTATTGCCTAAAGATATAGGATGTACTGATGTATATTTATGTTTTAATTTATTTCAAGTGTTACTAAATTAGTATATTTAAAAGAAATAGGATATAATCAGACATCTACAGTTAAATGTCTACTTAATGTTTGAACAATATTCAGTAAGTGATTGTGATCGACATAGTTGGATGTACCATGATTCAGTCTTAAAATCTATAATAATAGATGCAGTAATTTTTTACTAGATTTTTATATAAATTAAATAAAAATATCAAGTTGTCAGTACAGATAAAGACCAGTGCATTGAATGAGTGGTGTGATATTTTCACAAAGCAAATTTTCACTATGTCAAAACAGTTAATTGCTAATTGTGATGATAAATAATGAGAGGTCTACTTCAGCCCCCAACCAAGTTCACCAAAAAAAGTTGAACTGTCATCAATGGCAAGATCCTTATCTTTTAAAATCAAGGGGACTTTTGGGCTGTTCTAACTGAAGCCATTTTTCTTTATATTTGATGTATTGGCTTTTTAGGCAACCAAGAAATAACCTTCCATGATGACAAGCATCACCACCATCTTTAACAGCATCCTTTCCATCACTGGGTCTGATAGCTGTACACTGTCAGTGCTATAGTTTTAACCACATGGTGTTGAAATCACTGCCACATCTTTCAGAAGCATCTGTACCCAGCTGTTTGGACGAGAATTAGAAATGTCAACTGCTAATTTAAAATTACGTTGATTAGTAGTCTTATGTAGCTTCACTTTGTCTAAGTAAAAGAAGCATTAACAAAATGAATCAAATTTCTTATATAGAATCTGAACCTTATTAACATGCTGTTCCATTTTTTGGTCCATGGTATAACAATGTGATTCATGCATTTATAAGTAAGTGTGTCAGTGACGATTAAGGTGCTTATCGTGTGTATTGGCCAATTGTGTTAACTTTATTCTAATATTATTAATTTACCATATTAAAGAAAGCATATTTGTAATTATGACTAACATTGCTGGTGGATAGTTAATAGCACTTTTCTTTATGAAAGAAAAATGGAATGTCACAAGTTAGTGTGATAGTTTACACTTGTGGTATACTGCCAAAGTATCAAATGAAAATTACAGAATGTCAAAGGCCTTAATGGGAAGTATATTTGTAAGATGACAAATATGGAAATGAAACTGGAGAAAATATACTCATATCCTGAATATTTTAAAAATTACCTCAACTACATTTTGAATTCTTGTGTATTTTCTGTTTTCTTTTTGGATTAGTCATTATTTAGATATAAAGTTTGTATTTTAGTACATTGCTATAGAGTTACTTAAAATTTAGAATGATTTGTACATATCATACCATATGTTTAGCATGAGTATATTTGAATTGATACAGTATTCTAGTAGTAAAAAGTTGACAGGTGGTGACACTGCCAATAAGTAAACAGAATACTCTATTTTCATTCATGAAAGTAAGAGATAGTTGAGTCAAAACATGTTACTTAATGTGTAAAATTCCTCAAAGCAATTCTTGCTTACAGAACATTTGTTTCCTCATTCAGACAATCTACATTGATCAACTGACTGAAGCAATTGCCCATATATACTTATCTCATTGTATTGCATGCACTTTGATTATTCAAGTTAACATTAATGTCATTTTGTATGCTGTTCTTCCTTTATTAATTGCCTATATTGATCTTGTTTACTAGATTCTTGAAAAGTTATACTTTGCTATACATATCAGATATCGAATTGATAAAATTCTTTCCTGACTGGTAAGTCTTAAATTGATGAGGAAAACTTTTGAGTGTAAAAGTTGCCATGAAAGATTGCCCATAAAACATGGAGGAAACAGGGCCTCTCAAGCTTTGCACATGTCTGGACTATCAGTGTATATACCCAATGAAGAAAAAAAGCTTCTCATTTAAAAAGAACATATTGTCTAAACAGTCAAGATGATGGTTTATAAATGATGCCCCCTCAGTAGTATAGGACACAGGCTGTATACAGTGTATAAGCTGAGTAGTGAGCATGAAATGGCGTGTGATCTCATATCATATCAGTAAGATGTCATATACAATCATCAAGCCTAAGAAGCAAAAATTGCTCTAAGATTCAAGAATGCTGAAATGAATATTGCATTGTAGAAAAAAAACCAAAAAATATGATCAAAGAAAACACAATAAATTAAATTAAGACTAAATTTCTCAATGAATGATGTAAAAAAAATAAAAGTATATAGTTCCATAAAAGTGAGAGTATATGACAGAACACACACACACACACTCACACACACACACACTCACACTCATGGCAGGGGAGGAGGGAGGGAAAGAAGGAAGATGTGTGGGTGTGGGTGTGTGTGTGGATGTGTGAGAGGGAGAGAGAGAGACAGAGAGGGACAGAGAAAGAGAAAGAGAATTATTTTGTGATGTATTTTAGACAGTTAAGATATGTTTCTTCTTGTAAGTTCTACAGTCTCACTATGGAAGACAAATCATAATCCTATATATTAACATAATAATTTCTAGAATATTTGAATATTATAGATAACATGAACAATGCTAATTTGTACATAAGATTGGTGATTAATAGATGAGATGATGATATTGTTCTGGTTGTCTGTGTGGGACCAATATGACTATAACAATTTTTACAAGAGAAAGGGAGATATAGGACAGAATGTCTGTATCATTTTACATAAACAAATCGTAGCAAATCCACTTCTGACTTTTAAGCTGGAAGAAAGATCCATGAGTCAACTGATGTAGCACTGTCTAGAAATGGAACCACAGCAGTAATTGGATTCTTCCCTGTAGAAAAGAAGAAGTTCTGTAGATGTCTTAAGGTTTGTTGTTGTTACTGTTGTCGTCATTGCTTGTATTTCTTATTATTTAGTACTTTGATAATTTTGTACTGTGCAAACTGCATCTTGGTTACTCTCCCCTCATTGTGTCTTTGCTCCCTCACACCTTTATCAGTGGCTCAATTTTCCCAGATTGTGATTTTTAGACCATTGAAACTTATCTCCACACTATAAAATCACAAATCTGTGTTTTGTTGTTTTAAGACCCAAGTTTGGCAATTTTAGTCAACAGCTGGAGAAATCTAAATAAAACACCATTTCTAAGTCAACATTGTCCAAAAGATACCTCACCATACCACAAAGACATATATTCTACCATGTTTATAACAACATTATTTGTAATAGCCAGAAGCTGGAAACAATCCAAATATCCATCAATTGAAGAATGAATACAGGTAATACAGTTAATTTACAAAATGGAATACTACTTAGCTATTAAAAACAAAAACATCATAAGTTTTGTAGGCAAATGGATGGAACTAGAAAAAATGATCCTGAATGAGGTAACTCAGACCCAAAAGGACACGCATGGCCTATGCCTTCTGATAGGTGGATATTAGGCAAAAAGTACAGAATTGTTGCAGGAAATACCACCTACCTCTCCACACTCCATCTTCTTTAGGTCCACCAACTCCCTTGCGGAGCCAGACTGTCAGGCTTCCTGAACTCCTGCCACTGGCATCTCTCTCCAGCTAGCTCTGCAAGTGTCTGGCTCACTTTCGCGTTGAACTGCTAGTTCCTTCTCTGCCATAAATTGTGACCCTCCTCCAGCCAAGAGCGGGCTGTCTGAGACCTTGGCTTGCCACAAATAGCCACGCCTCTCTCCAAGTTCCTGTTACAGCTGGAACTCCCGCATCCAGAGACCGAAGATGAAGATGCTGATTGAGCCACGAGATGCTGACAGACTGGGGGAGGGGTTTCTGCCTACCTGCCTGCTGTGACACAGTTGAATAAAACGTGGAGGACTGAAAACACACCATGGCTAGGTCCCATTTTTTAATCCTCTCGCTGTCCGGTTCTCTTCTCTACAGGCTCCTACCTCTCTTTCAGAGAACTCATTTTTATTTAGCTGCAGGCAGCAATAATAAATCCCTGTAATTGGTGGTCCCACATTCCAGTAACTATGTAAATCAAATCTCTAGAAGCTCATAATTAACCAAACAGATTTATATATTAATAAATTCTCAATTTACAAGGTTCCAAAACAATGATATAAGAACCAATTGATAATGATAAAAACTTTATCAGAATTATTCTAATCTTATGATATCAAAACTACCTGTGGTTGGTTAAAACCGTGCTGGTTCATATCCTCCTCCATCTTGCTCTTCTCCCTTCTCACTGAGATGCTCTGTGTCTCTACAACTCCCAGTTCCACCTTCCTTTTCCCTGTCTAATCACAGGCCTCCTGTTGCCCTAATATATTTGGACAGGGAAAATTCTGCTACATATCACCTTTCCATTTAATTAAATAAAAATACAACCATTGCCATTTTATAATTTATACGGTATAAGATAGACCTAACTTTCAGTCCACCATTTTCGTCATTAAGACAGAACAAAGTCATCTGTTCTAGCTTAAAAGACTTATAATTTTATATCTGACTTATGTCCTAGCTTTAGGTTGTATGCCATCTGAAAACCATTCTCTCAAATCTGTTTTCTTAAAGTAAATAGCCTGGGATGGCTATGAGAATATGTAGTTTTTCAACCCCATTAGAAATCCAAGAATGACTAATATTACCTGAAGATATGAGAAGCACAAAATACAGCTTCCAAAACTTAGCCAATTTATAGAGACCGCTGAATCCCTGGACAGTCCCTGTACTTCAAAACATTGGAGCATCCGTCTTTAGCCTTCTGGTCCAAGATCATCTGACAGACCTTAGAGAAACAGGAAATTAAGGACTAGCTTATTCCGTCTTTCCAGAACTGAGCTGTCCTAAACTATAAATTGTGTCCTATTTCTGGACGGTATTATGTCTGTAGATGAAATGAGGCAGTTCTTGCCTAGTGGTTGTCTCCCTACAACTGGAGCAAATCCATAGATGTTCAATTTTTTCTTGGAATCCAAGAAAGGAATGCTGTCAGGGGCAGACTACTCTCAACAACAAGTGAGTAAATAGCATTAAATGTTACATTCTGGGGATTTCTGATGGTTTTGAAAACCAACTACTCTATCTAAAGAAATTTGGACTGTTCTCCATTAACTACTCTTAGCTATTTCTAATTAAAATATCTGAAAACACCCTAATGATAAACTCAGAGCCATGAATTTGCTATTTGGTGCTTAACTCACAGGCCTAATCATCTCAGATCAGTTTCTGAAACCAGTTATAGAAGGGGGACTGGGTCTAAGCCCTGTACTTTTAATGTTTTCTGTATCAATAGAAGAAATTTATACCAATGAAAACCTTGATATTACATCAAAATAAATTCTGTACCAAAATAAGAAATTATGACTTCAACTTAATAACAAAAAGATTTCTACCAAATGAAATTATGGCTATGTAATCAATTCTAGCTATTCCTCCATGTTCCAGTTATGACCACTGCTACATTCTCTAGAAAGACAACCTATAATAACCTCTTCCAGAACCAAAGCCCAGAAAACTGGGTGAAGGACTCTTTATAACGTTTTCAAGCTGAATATGGGTGTTGAGATATTTTGAATGGGTGGGGGAAGAGTAGGGAAAATAAGGAAGTTAGCCTTAAGAAGGCCACACTAACAAATGATTTAGTCTCTGATGTCTGTGTATTGACTGGATCCAGATGAATGTCCAGGACAGCATGAGTCCAAGCAGATCAGTTCAGCATGTCTGACTTGAAGATTCACCAAAGCTGTATATTCTGTAATATACAAATCTCAAAACATAATTTTAGTATCATCTAGATAACCTTTTTCCCAAAATAGCATATCCTTCAGTTAGTAATCAGAAAACCCTTTATTTAGACCTCTCTCCCAGAGGAATAATATAACCACAAAACTCAAAATCATACACATTTTGAAAATTAAAACAATCCAAAACAAATGAAGTAAACTAAAATACTGTATGTGCCTATTAGGCCTTATCTATTTTGCCAAGCAGGAAATATAAGCCAAGATTCACATGGAGCCCATGTTAGACAGAATTTGAGTATTCTGTGGAGGTATATAAAGCAATCCTCATACCATCTTAATGTTCTGCTCTCTGCCTAGAGCAGCCGTCTCATAATACCATTTATCTGCTCAGCCCTCTGCCTGGACCCTCAGACATAGTTTATTAAAACCTGTATAATATCTGTTGATCTCTCTACCTGGAGCCACAGACAATATTATTTATTATCTGTACCTAGCAGACAATATTATCACTGCCTCTCTACTCTAGAGTCAGTGACTAATTTTCCCTATCTTAGTTCTGAACCACAGAAGAAATTCCCAGTGTTATTTGGAAAGAATCTGAATATAAATTTATTCTAAAGCAAATAATCCCAATTTTAATTTCACAGTTCGATCTCTCTGCCCTATAAAGTAGGCAATGTCATTCTTAACTCAGAGCAACACGTGATTCCCCACAGCAGGGGACCTCAGGGCTGCTTTCTTTGTTTCAAGGTTCCTGTGCTTGAGTCACATGACTCATCTAGCATTACCTTTCTCTCACTTAGAAAATGAAACTTTAACTCTTAGGCTACTAATCTTTAATGTCTAGTGGATATGTGCTCAATATATTGGTTCGCCATCTCTTGCAGTAAATATTAAAAAATGAACCAGCAGGCTTCTTGCACTACTGCTGGCAACTGGCACACCACATTGGATCCAGCCAGGTGATATCAACTCGGTGGTCTCTCTGGGCCAGAGCTCCCAAGTCCTATGGATTTCAGATGGCATACAATCTAAAGCCAGGACATAAGTCAGGTGTAAAATTATAAGTCTTTTAAGCTAGGACAGATGACATTGTTCTGTCTTAATGACAAAAATGATGGACTGGGAATTAGGTCTATCTTATATCTTATAAATTACAAAATGGTAATAGTTGTGCTCAATTTATAGTTAGAGAGAAAGATTTTCTATATATATTTAACCAGTCAGATTTATGTATCAATAAATTTTCAATTTACAAGAAGCCAATACAATAATTTCAGAACTAATTGATAATGATAAAGGCTTTATCCGAATTATTCTAACCTTATGATATCATAGCTACCTGTGACTGGTTAAAACCATGCTGGTTCATATCCTCCTCCATCTTGGTCTTCTTGATTCTCACTGAGATGCTCTTTGTCTCTGCAACTCCCAGTTCCACCTTCCTTTTCCCTTCCAATCACAGGCCTCCTGCTGCCCTAATGTAATTGGACAGGGAAAATACTGTGACGTAGAATACCTAGGATACAATTCAGAGACCATAAGAAGTGCAACATGCAGAAATGCCCAAGTGAGCATGGTTCAACTCCACTTAGAAGGGGGAAAGAAATAATCATTGGAGACAGAGGGAAGGAAGGACCTGGGTGGAGGAGGGGAGAGGAGGATAAAGAAAAACAGGATCAGGGGTGGTGTGGAGTAAGAGAGAAGCCCAGAGTGTCAAGAGAATGAAAGGAAATATGCAGATCAAGGAGTGGGATGTAGGAGGCCCCCTCCAGAAAGTACCAGAGACCTGGGAGGTGAGAGACTAAGAACTCAATGGAGGTGACCTCAGCCAAATGCCCAACACTGGAGAGAGGGAAGTTGAAGAGTCCATGTCTACTAGATAGACACAGCCCTAAGCAGAAGCACAGGATTAATAACCCACAGTAAAAATTTCTGACCAAGAACTGTCCTTTAAAAGAACTTTAGGGATAAAAATGGGAAAGACACTGAAGGAAAGGCAATCAGTCCAATGACTGGTTCAACTTAGGACCCATCACATGGTGGAACTGACTATTACTGATGCTGTGATGTACTTATAGAAAGGAGCTTAGCATGGCTGCCCTCTGAAGGCCCTACCAGCAACTGACAGAGACAGAGCAGATACTTACATCCAACCAACCATTGCACTGAAATCAGGGACCACTATGACTGAAGGGGAAGGATTGAAGAAGCTAAAGGGGAGAGTGACCCCATAGGAAGATCAGCAGTTTTAACTAACCTAGACCCCAAAGATCTCCAGAAAGGTCAGCAGTTTTAACTAACCTAGACCCCAAAGATCTCCCAGAGACTGAGCCACCAACCAGGCAGCATACAGAAGCCAGATAGAGGCCGCTGGCACAAATATATCAGAGGTCTGCCTGGTCAGGCCTCAGTGTGAGAAGATGTGCTTAATCCTACAGAGGGGAGGTCTGATTGGGGAAGCCCTGTCTTAGAGGCAAGGAAGAAGAGAAATGGGGTGAGGAAATGTGGGAGGGGGCTTCAAGGGGGGCAACCATTGAAATGTAAATAAATAAAATAATAAAGCCGGTCTGGGTCTATCTGGGATAGTGTCTTGAGCTGACCTTGGGCCCAGGCTCCTCAGCCAATCCCACAACACCCAGAGGGAACTGTTGCACTCCCAGGTACTATAACAAGCCCAGGGTCACGGGATACCAGAACCACAGGATCACAGAGACAACTTGACTGTGAGGAGTTCTGACAGAACCAGGATCAAAGGAAGGACTGGCTCCAGTCAGATTTAGCAAGGGCAGGTAGCACTAGAGTTGGCCAGATGGTGGGGGGCAAGCATAAGAAAATAAACAGCACAAACCAAGGTTACTTGGCATCATCAGAACCCAATTCTCTCACCATAGCAAGTCCTAGACACACCATCACACTGGAAAAGCAAGATTCAGATCTAAAATCACTCATCATGATGATGATACAGGACTTTAAGAAAGACATAAATAGCACCTTCAAAGAAATACAGGAGAACACAGGTAAAGAGCTAGAAGCTCTTAAAGAGGAAACATAAAAATCCCTTAAAGAACTATAGGAAAACACAATCAAACAGATGAAGGAAATGAGCGAAACCATCCAGAATCTAAAAATGGAAATAGAAACAATACAGAAATGAGAAAGAGAGACAACCCTGGAGATACAAAACCTAGGAAAGAAATCAGGAGTCATAGATGCAAGTATCACCAACAGAATGCAAGAGATAGAAGAGAGAATCTCAGGGGCAGAAGTCACCATAGAAAACATTGACACAACAATCAAAGAAAATGCAAAAAGCAAAAAGCTCCTAACCCAAAACATCCAGGAAATCCATGAGGCACTGAGAAGACCAAACCTAAGGACAATAGGTATAGAAGAGAGTGAAGGCTCCCAATGTAATGGGACAGTAAATATCTTCAACAAAGTTATAGAAAAAAACTTCCCTAGCCTAAAGAAAGAGATGCCCATGAACATACAAGAAGCCTATAGAACTCCAAATAGACTGGACCAGAAAAGAAATTCTTCCTGTCACATAATAATAAAAACACAAAATGCACTTGTAAACAAAGAGAGAATTTTAAAAGCAGTGAGGGAAAAAAGGCAAGTAACATATAAAGGCAGGCCTATCAGAATTATGGCAGACTTCTCACCAGAGACTATGAAAGCTAGAAGATCCTGGGCAGATGTCATACAGACCCTACAAGAACACAAATGCCAGCCCAGACTACTATACCCAGCAAAACTCTCAATTACCATAGATGGAGAAAACAAGATATTCCATGACAAAACCAAATTTATACATTATCTTTCTACAAATCCAGCCCTACAAAGGGTAATAGATGGAAAACATCAACATAAGGAGCAAAACTAGGAGTGTTAGTGGTCTGAATTGCAGTGCTGTGACCAAGGGAAAATGGAGACAATATTAGAGCAGCAACGGCGCTATCATGAGGAGAAGGAACGGCTTATGGATGTTATGGCCAAAGAGATGCTTACTAAGAAGTCCACGCTTCGGGACCAGATCAATTCCGATCACCGCACTCGGGCCATGCAAGATAGGTACATGGAGGTCAGTGGGAACCTGAGGGATTTATATGATGACAAAGACGGACTACGAAAGGAGGAGCTCAATGCTATTTCAGGACCCAACGAGTTTGCTGAATTCTATAACAGACTCAAGCAGATAAAGGAATTTCATCGGAAGCACCCAAATGAGATCTGTGTGCCAATGTCAGTGGAATTTGAGGAGCTACTGAAGGCTCGAAAGAATGCAAGTGAAGAGGCACAAAACTTGGTGGAATTCACAGATGAAGAGGGATATGGTCGCTACCTTGATCTCCATGACTGCTACCTCAAGTACATTAACCTGAAGGCATCTGAGAAGCTGGATTACATCACATACCTGTCCATCTTCGACCAGTTATTTGACATTCCTAAAGAAAGAAAGAATGCAGAGTATAAAAGATACCTGGAGATGCTGCTGGAGTACCTACAGGATTACACAGATAGAGTGAAGCCCCTTCAGGATCAGAACGAGCTTTTTGGGAAGATTCAGACCGACTTTGAGAAGAAATGGGATAATGGCACCTTTCCTGGATGGCCGAAAGAGACAAGCAGCGCCTTGACTCATGCAGGAGCCCATCTTGACCTCTCTGTATTCTCCTCCTGGGAGGAGTTGGCATCCCTGGGTCTGGACAGGTTGAAATCTGCACTGTTGGCTTTAGGCCTGAAGTGTGGTGGAACCCTAGAAGAACGAGCTCAGAGGCTCTTCAGCACCAAAGGAAAGTCCTTGGAGTCACTCGACACCTCTCTGTTTGCCAAAAATCCCAAGTCAAAGGGCACAAAAAGAGACACTGAGAGGAACAAAGACATTGCCTTCCTGGAAGCCCAGATCTATGAATACGTGGAGATTCTTGGGGAACAGTGACAGCTCACTCATGAAAATGTACAGCGCAAGCAAGCCAGGACAGGCGAGGAGCGGGAGGAGGAGGAGGAGGAGGAGCAGATCAGTGAGAGCGAAAGTGAGGATGAGATCATTTACAACCCCAAAAACCTGCCTCTGGTTTTGCTGGGATGGCAAACCCATCCCCTACTGGCTGTATAAGCTTCACGGCCTGAACATCAACTACAACTGTGAGATTTGTGGAAACTACACCTACCGAAGGCCCAAGGCCTTCCAGCGGCACTTTGCGGAATGGCGTCATACTCATGGTATGAGGTGTTTGGGCATCCCAAACACTGCCCACTTTGCAAATGTGACACAGATTGAAGATGCTGTCTCCTTGTGGGCCAAGCTGAAACTGTAGAAGGCTTCAGAGCAATGGCAGCCTGACACCGAGGAAGAATATGGAAGACTCCAGTGGAAATGTTGTGAACAAGAAAACATACGAGGATCTGAAAAGACAAGGGCTGCTCTAGTAGTTGGCCGTGCCCAGGCTTCCCTGAGAAACCTGAGAAAATTTTTCCCAACCAAATGTTCTTAAAAGACTTTTTTGCTATGTAGTATCTACCTTATAGAAACAAGACATGCTGTCAGGTTGAGAGTTGAGATGTGTTTTATCTTTGTTTTATATTAAAAAGATCTGTGGGAAAAAAAAAGGAGCAAAACTACACCCTAGAAGAAGCAAGAAAGTAATATTTCAACAAATCCACACAAATCTAACTCTACCTCTTACAACAAAAACAACAGGATTTGACAATTACCTTTTCTTAATATCTTAATATGAAAATTAACATTACCAACATATCCTAATCAATTGAAATCCAAAAATATGAGGAATTAGAAATTTGTTGATTGTCACCAATGGTCTCTCTAATTTGGTAATTGGAGAAATAGGTCCAACATTGTACAATCTACATATACTTTCAGCTTGTTTGTGACAGTGTCTTGCTGTGTACAAAGTAAGGGTCTTGAAATCTTGCTTCTCCTGTCTCAGCTTCTCTATTAGTAGTATTGTTAAGTTCATGTTTTTACACTATACTATGTTTTTCAGAACAGCTTATATATTTCAAAAGTATTTATATTCCCAAGGGGAGACATAGACAATTAACTTTGGAGGTGGCTTGTAGGGAAAAGAACAAAGAGTGAGACTGGATGCTTTGTTTGACATTTGTAGCTCTTTTATCAAGTTTGAAGAAGAGGAATTTTTAAGTTACTCTTTTTCTGAGATGAATGCTTTTCTAAGTCATCACAGCCAATGAATCAGATTCTTACCCTCACCTAATGTCTGTGCCACCCTCCAAGCAGAACTATTGTTCATTGAAACAGTTGGTGAATGACTTTATGGATAGACTATCTTAATACACACACCATTTCTTAAATGAATGTAACCTGTTCTCTCTGGGCTGAGAACAAAGTCATTCACTCAAGTCAAATAGTTTTGACCATAGCAGGAAGTCTGTATCCAAAACTCATGCCTACAATTCATTTCGTGGTGCAGCAGAACTGTCAACTCTCAGCTTAGCTACAATGGAGGTAAAATCCTTCGGTGATGTGAGAGTCTTTGAAGTACAGCCTTATTACAATGAAATCCAATGTCTAAAAATTGTTATTATTTTGGGCTTGTACCACAGTAAGAGCCAAGATTTTAAACTTTACTAAATATAAAACAAACAAACAAAAAGACTTTATATATTTATGTTTGTTTAAGAAAATACTAGTAGTGATGTATTATTTTGAAATATACAGTTAATATGTTTGGAGTTATTTAAAATTTATATTGAGAAAAACGTATGTATTTTCACTATTGTTGGAGACAAGCATCTACATAACACTGTTAAATTGATTGTTGTTTTATACCAAACAACTTTTATAATACTCATTTTTATTGTTATAATATTTTATAAATCTTAAAGAATATGACAAAAAAGATATTGTAGGTATTAAAGAGGGGGTCTCTGGGAGGAGTTAGGGTACAACAGGGAAACAAGGATGTGATTTAATTCTATTTACTTAAAGTATGTTTTTAAATGTTAATAAATTCAGATAAATTGAAATCATGTAACTTTTCTTTTCATAATGCAATAAAAGTTAAAAGAATAAACCAATAAAATAAAATAATAAAAAAGAAAAAATATATAAATCTAGTAGAAAGCAAAAAATGTCAGCATTAAATTCTCATTACAGATAAGAAAACTGAGTCCTACAGATACTGTTCAATTTATTGTAAATTACAATGCAGACTGAAGACTGTAACACAGACCTTTTCTAGTCTCTAGCCTAATAGAATGTCATTATCTCAAATCACCACTTTACTCTGAAGCAGAAAACAATTAATAAAGGAAATAATTTCTAGAATGAGCATCTTGATATAACCTGTAGCAGTTTAATGATTTCTCCACAAACAGGAGGGTGTCCTGGTCACATGTGGTCACATGCAATTGAAACAATTAGTGCTCTGCTCTCAGTGAGATGTAACCTTCACTAATGCTTCCCTGTTTCATTTTTCACTTTTGGTAAGATAAAGGGGCCTAAGGGCTAGAGTTGTGTATTTATCTTCATGCCATATACAGTGGTTTGTCTAAGAGTTTCCTAAGGGTCATGTACTAAGGGCTAAGTCACCACCAGCAAGGGGTATGGCTGGAAGGAAATGTAAATGGTGTACCATACAGAAAAAAGAAATGTGATCACCACATGCATATCCTTGAAGATTGTATTGGGACTCCAGACACTTTTTTCTGTCTGCCTCACAGCAACCATGAGATGAACAGATTTCTCTGATTGTGGTGTATGTCCATGGCACAGAACACAGAACAGAGAGCCTGTATTGGGCATGGAATTTGGCTTTAAAATGTCCAAAACTGGAAGAAAAAAATAACCTTCCCTCATTTAGAAAGATTTATTTTTAATCTCTCTCTCTCTCTCTCTCTCTCTCTCTCTCTCTCTCTCTCTGTATGTGTGTGAGTGTGTTTGTGTGTATCTGTGTATGTATGTATGTATGTATGTATGTATGTATGTATGTATATATGGATGTATATATATGAATAGATAGGGATGTGGGTGCTTGAGGTGGCAGAAGGCCCACTAGATGCACAGGAGCTGGAGTAACAGGCAGAGCAAGCCACCTGAGAATTACATACTGGTTTGCAAAAACAAGAAAGGATTGTAACTGCTGGGCCATCACTCTAGCACTAGCCTTTTCTTCTCTTTTAAATTGATTTGTTTTGAGTATTTGTTTTAACACCTGAATCGCAAGAAGCAGAAAAGAGGAAGACTGTTCACTTTGGCTCAAAGACTTTTATGTGAGAAGAAAGCTCTGGGGCATCCTGATCATATAAGACAGCCAAATTAGTTCCCAAAATACATTTGCTGTGCTAAATATCAAGGACTCAGCGGCCACTGCAGCCTTGGGTTAAGCAGGATAGTGGCATAATTGTTGTCATGCACATAGTGCAGGTTTTGAGGATATGCTCAAAAAAGAGTTATGAATCATGGAGGCATCTACTTGAATTTCAAAGGAAAGTGAGGGAGACCAAACAGCATTTTACAGAGCTTGAGTCCATGCTAGTGGTCTCTAACAGTGTAATGTTTGAATCTGTGAATCCTATATAACCGAGAAGGCTGAAGCCATTTGGAACTCAATCATGGAACTGTGAGCCTTCAGTAGAGGACATTGTACTAGAGAATTTAATACTTGTGATCTTGGGTTTTAGTGTTGGTTTGGTCTGATTGCTCCTTTTTATCTATTTCTTTTCTGTGGAATGTGATTGTTAGGAATACCATTGTATCTTAGAAGTATATGTCTTTCTTATTTATTTTTATACGCTCACAACCAAGTTTTCTTTGAGTATCAGTGTACAATTTGGACTTGAACTTTTGATACATGCTGTCTCAGTTACAACTGGAGATTCTTTAAAATGACCTACACGTATTTTTTATCTACAGATGAACAAGTACCTTTGGGATCAGAAGAAGAATGTTCAAGTTTGGGTGTGAAATGTTCAAAAAAAAAGGTCATAAACTTGACAGTTTGGTTATAGAATTATTGAGCGTTTGGGATGCCATGGATCTTTAGGAGATAGAGCCTACAGTAATGAAGTAAAGTCACTTTTGGCATGTGCTGGAAGAGACATTGGGAACTTATCTCAATCTTGACTTTCTCAGTTTTGTTTCTTGCAGCTTTTAGGAGAATAAGCCTCCTCTGTCATGCGCTCCCCATAGGCCTAAAGCAACAGGATCCAATGATAATGGGCTGAAGCCTTTGAAACTATAGGCTAAACAAGCCATTCTGCCTCTTAAGATGCTCATCTCAGGTATCTGGCCATAGGGATGACATGCTAGATGAGCAGATTTTATGTTAAGTGATCTTCATTATTGTTTAGTGTTTGAATAAAAATATTTTCCCAGCGGGGCCGGAGCGAGCAGGGCCAGAGTGAGGGGGCCAGCAGAGGTCCTGAGTTCAATTCCCAGAAGCCACACACATGATGACTCAGGGCCATCTGTACAGCTACAGTGTACTCATACACATAAAATAAATAAAATAAATCTTTAAAAATATTTTCCCACATATTTGTTTTATTTTTATATGGATTATTTTAGGCTGATTTTATGAACAGCATTCTATTTCTTGATTCCTTAATCCAGTCATTATCTCTGTCTCTTTTAACATATAAATGAATTTGGTAGATATGATTGTTGATCATGGTTGTGAATGTAGGTAATTTGTAGGTCATTCCTTCTGGTGAACGGCCAGATAAAAGACAAGGGGGGAAAGAGATTTATAATTTGCCTGCTTGCCTTTACTCTTACTGGTAAGTTCATGTATTATATCGCTACAGCCACAAGCAGTTTCCTTGGGCTTTCAACACAGGCTAATGAGCCATGGGTCTTCAAACCCTCAATACAAGATTGTAATTTCTGTGACACTCAGATTCTGAGCAGCTAGTGAATTCTCAGCTTCTTAAGTGTAATTTTTGTTGGACTATCTGGACCACACACACACACACACACACACACACACACACACACACTTGAGAGAGAGAGAGAGAGAGAGAGAGAGAGAGAGAGAGAGAGAGAGAGACAGAGACAGAGACAGAGAGAGACAGAGACAGAGACAGAGACAAAGACAGAGAGACAGAGAGAGAGAGATCTTTTGTTTTCTCCAGCTTCTCACTTTTGGGGTGGTTGGGGAGGTTACAGTTTATTACTTGTTAAAGTATTTCTGTATTTCCCTTGGAGTTTTCTTGGTGAAAATTCTGTTATGTTAAATTCTGTCATTGTAAATTTAAAACTCTAGCCCGATGGTCTCTCTTAGTTACCATCATGTAGCTATTACTTGTTAGTCTTTTGACTTTCTTATTGCTGATATGAATTCTCTTACTAAACTGACAGACAACTAACAGTGCCAGTACTTTATAGTAACTTTTAGAATTGCCTGTCCAGATTTTTTTGCTCACTTCAGCTATTACCTTTTTAGCTTATAGATTCATGATTACTTTAACTACTGATTTTTATTTCTTCATATATTTCTTTTTTGTCTCCTCATTATTTCTCTGTTAAATTCTACTTCTACTGTGGATTATCTTTTTCTAGTTTTTCTTCCACATACCACCCTGGTAAGGATTCGGAGCTCTCACATCTTGCTTTGGAATAATTGTTTAAAATGTCTATATTTCAACGAGTGGGCTGCTTTTGTTAATCTGGTAAAGTTTTGTTCTTGTATTTTTTTGTCATTTGTAACAGTTTTAATGGGCATCATGCCCTCTTCATTTAATTGTAAGCACACTTATTTTAAATTCAGAATGTTCCATAAAGTTAATTTCATTTGAAACGTATTTGTGTCTCTATGATTCATGATATACAATGTTGGTCACTGTTGGTAGCATCAGCATACAGAAATTGTTTTGGTAATATGGATTACAGATTTAATTATATGACCATACTTTAAATAGCTTTAGTTTTCTCTCCTGTTCATCATTACCTATCCCTTTCAAACCTGTAGATTTACTCAAAGGTGCTCAGGGCCCCAACTTCTGAAACTGGACTTTAAGAAGGCCATTTAAAAGTTTTGGGTTTTGCTGTTAATGATATGAACCATCTGAGGTTTTCTTGAATTCTTAACAGTAGACATGCTTTTGCTTAAGCTCATTTTCAAAAAATTTTAGAATTTGGTCCAGACTAGGAAGGGATTTTCTGTTTCAAAAGCTGTCAGGTTGGTAGTAGAGTTAGCCACTAAAACCCTGGTTTAAAGTATTGAATCTATTCTTCTTTCAATCTCTCTTTTTTTTTTTTTGGATATTAATTCCAATGCAAATGAGGATGGCAACAACTATGTCTTTCATTACTGCTTTAGAAATGCAAAATGGCATAGCCACTATGAAAGCAATCTTACAGATTTTTGTGAAATAAAACAAATTCTTTACATTTTTTATTTATTCATTTTACAACTCAATATCTGCCCCTCCTTTTCTCCCAGTATCCCTGTCACACAAGTCCTCTCCCTATTCTACCTTCCTCCACTGAGAAGGGGAAGTTGCCCTCTAGATCTCATCCCCCACACCTACACTCTCCTCCCCAATCCTGACATCAAGTCAATGCTGGACTACGTGCATCCTCTCCCACTGAGGTCAGACAAGGCTGTATATTTAGGGGCACAGGATCCACAGGCAAACACACAAGCAACAGGCTCAGGGATAGCCCCTGCTCAAGTTGTTGGGGCACCCACATGAAGATCAAGTTGCTCATCTGCTACATATGCACAGGAGGCCTAGGTGCAACCTGTGCTTTTGGTCTTTGGTTTGAGATTCAGACTCTGGGTCCAAGGATCCAAGTTAGTTGACTCTGTTGATCTTCGAGATTCCCTGTCCTCTTTGGATCCCTCAATCCTTCTCCCAATTCTTCTGTAAGACTCCCCAAGCTCCATCTGATGTTTGCATTTGAGTCTTTGCATCTCTTTCCATTTGCTGCTCCATGGAGCTTCTCAGAAGACAGTTACTGTAGGTTCTTTGTAAGGTTGTGGGCCCACACTAGCTCCACTACAGAGCACAACTGCTTGAGGACGCAAAATGAGGGGAGTTTGGCTGCACTTATCCCACACTGTGGCTGCTGAAGTGGGTGTTGGGCTGTAGCAAGGAGTGGCGCCACTTCAGGGGTGGGAAAGTGCAGTATGAAATGTGGGAAAGCAGGAGCTGGTTTGGGGGTTCCTGGCTCTGGAATGAGGCAGGGGTCTTGGGGGTTCTCAGGTTCTTGGATATCTAGGAACCACTGGAAATTGCAGAAGAGTAGTAGAGACCAGAGGTGGGGGCCGGCAGGCTGTGCCTAGCCCTGGGCTGCGGGAAAAGAGGAGTTCTAGCTGGTCCCAGTGGGGAAGATAGTCCTTGGTTTGGTGGGTGGTTGGCTTGGATGTGGTTGTGGCTTGAAGAGCAGAGACGCTTTCCACAGGAGACTAGACTGTAGCTCTGGTTCCCCATGAAAAGAGATGTCCATGGTTCTAACCAGTTTATTGTCATGTGGAAAGTAGATGCTTAAAAGCATACCCCACTTCTCTGGGTAGGCCTGAAATTAAATACCTTTTGCCTGGAGAAATGTCTGGGATTGGCACTCCCTCAGAATCTGTAGGTACCCCATTATCATGGAGAATTCTGTTTTGGGCCTATAGAGGAAGGTCTTGTCTCTTTTCCTATTGTCTTGGTCTGAGCTGTTAGGGATGCCTCATCTACATGTGAAAGGGCTGGGGCTTTACCCTTACAGTGACTACCAGCCACAAATCTCTCTATGGGGGTTATACTGACCTGGAGCTGGGAGCAGCCAAAGCTCCCACTGTCCCTTCAACACCTCTGGGGCTTCAAGCCTTCAGCTCAAACTTACCAGGCTTCCTCTCACAGTCCACAGTCCCGCAGTTTGCAGTTCTTGTCTGCAAACACAACAGAGTATCATTAATAGTGTTATAGATAGGTTCTTGCCCATGGAATGGGTCTCAATTTGGGGCAGTTATGGTTGACCATTCCTGCAGTCTGCTCTGTCTTTGTCCCTACATATCTTGTGGGCAGGACACATTTTGTATAGAAGATTTTGTGGGTGGTTTACTATTCTTGTTCCCCCCCCCCCTTAACTGGGGATCCTGCCTGGCTACAGAAAGTGGCCACTTCAGGATCCATATCCCCCACTGCTATGAGTATCAGCTAGAGTGGCCCCTATAGACATTCTGGGGTCTCATGCTATCCCAGGTCTCTGGCACTTCCTAGAGATTACTGATTCCCTCAGCTGATCTCCCTTTGCTCTCACCTGCTCTCTCTCTCTCTCTCCCTAAATATGATCTCCCCACTTCCTACCTGACTCTCCTCTTCCACCCAGTTCCCTTCTTCCATTGGTTGTCTGATATCTATTTTGTTTCGCCCTCCTGAAAAAGATTCAGCCATCCTCCCTTGAGCCCTCCTTGTTATTTAGCTTCTTTGCGTTGATTATAGCCTGGTTATACTGTACTTTATGGCTATTATCCACTTATAAGTGAATACATATCATGCACATCCTTTGGGTCTGGGTTAAATCACTCAGGATGATAACTTCTCATTTAGAAATGCAAGATGGTACAGTACTAAGAAAGTAAACCCATCTGAAACAAAACAAATTCTTAGCATGTGACCCTGTACCACTGAAAGTGCATAAAATCTTTTCATGGACATTTGTAAAATATATTCCTTACCCAAATGTTGAGTAAAAAAAAATATCTATAGTTATTACGGAGTGTTAAAAGTAATGGCACTGACACAAAATATAAATGATGGGGCCTTAAAATGAATACTGCTAAGTAATGCAGGCCATTTAAGTAACTATCAACATTATGATAACTATTGACCATATGGCATTCTGGGAAATGCAAAATTATGGAGACTATAGAAGATCAATGATTTTTTTTTCAGTGATCAACAGTTGTGGCATGTCAATATTGGTGTATACTAATTATAAATATTAGCTGAAATTTGTTGAATGCACAAGAAATTATGCCTAATGTAAACTATGGATTCAGAGTGATGATGTAAGCTCATCAACTGTAACAGATGTGGAATTCCAGTGCTAATGATGAGAAAAAGGAAGCATGTAATTGATAGGTATACATGGCTCTACTTTTCTCTATATTTTTTGTTATCATAAAAGCTATATTAAGTAAAATATTTTAAAACAATCCATAAAATATAGTTGTAATGTGGTCTGCATAAATATAATATAATGATAAAAACAATATAGTGAGATAGAAAAATAGGTTAACATGATTAAATTTAGGAGTGTGTGCATTCAAATATTAAGGATCTATCAATTTTTCATTAAGATATTCCGAGCGGTACTATTAGTAGTGAAACTTTTATGAATGTTTTCACTCATGTTCAGAATCCATAGTTAGCCATTTTCATGACTTTGTCTAAAGGTTGAACATATGTATGTGTATTTATTGAAATATGTAAAATTAAAACAGCACTTTTCCCTGTGTAAATATGTTAAATTCTGCAATAAATCAAAAGTGTAGTCTAGAATTCATTTCCTTTTCATATATGGCCTAATGGGAAAATAGGAGCTAAAGAGCAGAGTATTGCAGTTTCTATCCGATGTAACAGATGGAGGCTCATCTGTAAAACAAAGATGCATTCCCAATAGAAAAGAGAAAATTTCATTAAATGCAATAAAGACTAGTGTATTTTCTTTGTTTTATGTATATCTAATTAGCAGTACATTTATCTGACAGATAAACAATTTGTGCCTGGATGTAATGATGAACTACCCAGGAATACTTGATTGTCTTAAAGAACTTTGAAGAAATACAAGAGTAAGGTTTAATTCTATATACTTTGGTCTCCCTTTTTTATTTTTACAAGTAGGACACTCTATAGTAAAAATGTCAGGCAAATGAAGCTGAGCATGAACTAACAGTTTAGGGAGATTTTAAGGATCATTTGTTTCCCTCTACCTTTATTTTAGTTGTGAATAGATAATGTCTTACAAAAGCAAGAACATGGTCTTCACGTTTCTCCCTTGAAGGGTAAAATGAATTATGGATAGTGATGGGGTTTGAGTCGAGGCGAGAAGCGTCTGCAGACACCAGGCCCAGGCAGTTCCACGTGTAAGAGGTTTAATTGGAAGGGGGTAGGGGGGTAGCAGGGCAGGAAGAGAGAGGGGAGAGAGAGAAGAAAAGAGAGAAAGATGGAGGAAAGTACCCATATATATATATATATATATATATATATATATATATATGTCATGACGTAGCAGTTCAGGTAAAGGTGGGAGCTGGACCCAATGGATTCTGGGAATATGGTGGCCGTTGCCCTGGCGACAGGTCTGTGGACCCGCCCATATCTGCCGCAGGTTCTGGATGCTAACAGATAGTGTGATAGAAATTGAAAGGATGTGGAGAAATAGTGAAAATAAAAATATTTGTTTTCTAAATCATAGACATTTCTCAATAGTATCTTACTATAATAATTTTGTTACTAACACAAATAAAATGTGAAATTCTGGGTAAAATTCAAGTGAATTTGAGACTTCACATTAATCAAATATCCCACCAGTCATACTAGTGAAATACACTCTTAGCCTCTCCTAGCATTTAGTTTTTGAGATAGATTCTAATCCTTCTACTCTCTCTCTCTCTCTCTCTCTCTCTCTCTCTTTACACACACACACACACACACACACACACACACACACACACACTCACACATATATATGCATATATGTATGTATACATTTTCTGTTTCCCCTTCTTTGGGATTCCCTGAGCTCAGAAGGGAGGGATTTGATAGATATTTGGTTTGAATACAAATGTTGATGAACTCAGTGTTAGTGCTGGATAAGTAAATTAAATTGATAGATAAAGAATATTTCTCTGGATTATAATATATATATATATATATATATATATATATATATATATATATATAAAATCTCCAAGATCTTTCTACTTCTGTGTCCATATTGAGATTACACTGTTTGCTACCTTGCAGGATGAAAGTTTATTTTTATTTATTCATTATTCATTCATTCATTCATTCATTCATTTATTCATTTTAAGATAGGTTCTTTTATCATACAATATATTCTGATTATAGCCCCCACCCTCTACTTCTCCCATTTCCTCCTCTCTTAACCTCACCTGCAAAGCCAACCCTTTTTTGTCTCTCATTAGAAAAGAATAGTCTTTTAAGAAACAATAACCAAACTGTAAGACCCTGTTGAGCCTTAGCTTACCAGAGACCCCCTGAGTGAATCACATGGAGCCTGATCGATACAAAGAGCATGAGGATTTTTCTTCAAGTGCATTGGTGTCATTCCAGACCCTAAGGAAAAGAGGCGACCCCACACAGCTTGTTCAATGAGCTTTTATACAATTTTCAGGGCAGCAGCCATTAGACACAATGTGATTAGTAGAACAGTGTGACTTTTTAAACTGATTGGTCTTTAGGGAGTGAGGTGTCAAGGACTTCCCTTGTCTGAAGGTGGGCAAAGGTCCACCCTGTGGAATGTGTCCCCACCTGCAGGTTGTTTCTCACCCTGTGATCTGAGTAATGTTAATTAGCCTTTCCCTTCTGGAGAGTTCCACTACCTTCCTAAAGTTCCTGAGCTTATCTTATTAAGGAAATTCCTGGCCTCCTGGTATTTTTCTGAGATGTCCCTGTCTACTCCAATCTTAAAAAACATAACAAAATAAAATATAATGAAGGAAAAACTATCATTTTAAAGTTGGAAATAGCAACCCAACAGGAGAAAAAGAGTCCCAAGAGCAGCCACAAAAAGTCAAAGATACACTCAGTCCCACAGTCAGGAGTCTTTTAGGTATATTGACCTAATAGCTATAACATATAATTAGAAGACCTGTTGAAGACTCCTGTAGGTCCTGTGATTTGATGCTTCTGTCTCTGTGAGCTAACATAGACCTTGCTTAGTTAATTCATAGACCATGGTTATTATGTTGTCTTCAATTTCCTGATTCTTACAAGTTTTCTGTTTCCTCTTCCTTGGAATTCCCTGTGTTCAGAGGGAGGGATTTGATAAATATTTGGTTTGTATAAAAATACTGATCCACTCAATGTTAGTGCTTGATAAGTAAATTAAATTGATAAACAAAGAATATTTCTCTGGATTGTAATTTATTAAACTGAAGATAAATTACTATATATAATGATAAATTTTCTGTACTCAAAAACTATCTATAAAACATCATAATCATCCAAATAGGTTATTACTTACAGCTAGGTGTTTTATTTCTGTGTTGGGTTTTGTTTTTCCCTTTAATCATATGGCAATGTGGTTATAAGTATAACTGATTTACCCCAAAGGGAGATTCAGATTATGCCTGTATTTCTTAATGTCTTTACCAGGTTTGAACAGTTATAATTTCCATTGGTCTGCTCTAGAATACAAAATATTTTTCTCACCATCTTTGATCTTCACAGGAAGTTGGAACCACTAATATTGCTATTTATTATTGAATAGTGTATATTTTTGATATTTTGTGGTAATTCATTAGACCTCTTTTAATTAAGTGTTCTGGATTGTTTGTCTATTCACTGTGCCTTCTTGGATACATTTAACCATTTCTTCACATCTAAATATTCCTTCTAGTAACCTCTACAGAATAGCAGGGTTTTTTTACTATTATGTATTTGATAAACTATGATATCAAGTTTTTTCCTGTCTCATTGAACATCAAACTCTGATTTATTTTCAGTGCCATAAGATCACATGTTCTTTTTTAAATATTTGAAAGAACAGATGATAGATGTGGAATTAAAGATTGTTTCACATGATGGATGTTTTATTCACTACAGGATTTCTAAAAGAAAGCTACTTCTTTTAGTCTGTTTCTTCTACTTGTGTCCATTTAAATAAAATTATTCACAATAATCCCTCGTTATGTGATATCTACAGAGCATTTATAACTGTCTTATCATTGTTTGCATAATTTTATATTCTTTCTTATTGATAATTGATCAGCTTTTTCATTTTACGAGTCATTTATAAAGACTTTTGTGGTTTTTGTGAATTTTTTATGTGGTCTGTTTTCGTGATATATGTGAAATTCCTTCGTTGTGAGGATTATATTTAGCTTTCCTTTCCTAACTTTCTAAGGTGTTCCTTCACTTATGGTAGAGTTACCTCCTGAGTAACCCACAATAAGTTGAAGGCATAAAAAGTGTACTACATGTACCATAGCTACAGACATCACAGCTAAATATCAGTTATCTGAGATTATGTAATTGACTTCCCAGTATAGTGAAATGCTGTTAAGGGAACTACATATTGCCTACAAAATGCCAGCCCAAGAAAAGGAGAAACTCCAAAATAGAACCACAGCTTCTCCTAAAAGCATACTATTTTCCCACCATCAAAGACACAAGCAATAAAACCAACTTTTAGTTGAAATATTGTAAGTTGGTGGCTATCCTTAAAAATTAAAGAAAACATAAAAATTACCCAATATTGCTGTATTCAAGATAGAGCATTCCTTTAGTTAATATTTAGCAATATCCAACATATTTTAAAAGATCATATCTATCATATTATCTCTCTTTCTATGTGTGTATCATCTATATCTATCTATTCTAAGTGTAGCAGAGATGAAAACTGCTATAATAGGTAAGTGATATACCTATTGCAGATTCATAGTTCAGAATATTACTTTTGTGTTTGTGATGATGCAGTATAAACATACTGCAGGGACAGCTGTTTAAAAGCATAGGGTACATAATTACATACTATACATAGTATTTAGTAGTGATAGGTATGTAATGGTTCATGTATTTAATTGTACAATACTTTAAATCATTTTTTTTACAATGTTCTCTATATGTGGAAGGATTTTCTGTAAAATATGATGCTTTGTTGTATTGACAAGCAACCTCATCTATCTCGTATTTGTGATATCTCTTGTTTGCCTCAAGAGGACACGTGTGACAGAATTTTATTGTTTAAATTGGTATGTGTATACCCTAGGATGAAGTCATGGTAATTTGTCTAAAATGTTATATCTCTAAAATATCATTGTGGTATCTTTACAATATGCATAGTTGCAAGACACTGTGGCACATTCTTTAATTTCCATAACTTGGGAGGCAGAGGTAGGTAGAATTGTTCACTTTGGGAACAACCTGGTCTACATAGCAACTTTTAAGTCAATCAAGGTTGAATAGTGAGAACCTGTCTTAAAAGATAAACTAAGTAAGCAAGCAAGTAAGTAAGCAAGTAAGGACCGAGCAAAGGAAATAAGAAGCAAATCAAATACATATATATTCTATACCTGTATGTAATCACACATGTACCTAGGTTTATACCAACTAAAAATTATAAGATCTCCCTGTATGCTTAACTTTTGTTTTGAAAGTATGTAAGCTTTCTTTTGCAGTGTTGTTGCATTAAATATAATCTGCTCTTCTGATAACTTATTTTGTCGTAAAGGGGGAACAAATCTAGATTCTTGTGGGTGCTAGACTATGATTGTTATGGTAAAATACCAGGACTTAAAGTAGGTTGAGGAGGAAAGAGTTTATTTTATCTTAAAGTTTTCCATCACAATCCATCACTGAGGGAATTTAGAAATTAACAATATTCATGTATGTGTTTGTGTCTATTTAACCATAGGCATTATAGGATTATATTATAGATGAAAAAGTGCTGTTGTCTCTATAATGACTGAAAAAAGGAGCTGGAGACTATAAATTAATTTCAGTCATATATACTTTAATAGAGTAGGGACTTGGAGGCAGAAGCTGATAGAGTGGCCATAAAGAAGCACTGCTAACCGGCTTGCTCCTCTGGATTGTTCTGTTTGCTTTCTTATACCACCCAGGGCCACCTTCCTAGGAATGGAGCTTCCTTCAGTGACTTAGGCCCTCCTACATCAATCATCAATAATCAATGAAGAAAATATACACTAGGCTTATTTACAGACCAATCTTCTTGAAACATTTTTTTTCTTTTTATTAAATTGGATATTTTATTTGTTTACATTTCAAATGTTTTCCCCTTTCCTGGTTTGCTCTCTGCAAACCCCATGTCTCATCCCCACCCTTACCTTGCTTCTACGAAGGTGCTCCGCCACCCATGCACCCACTCCCACCTCACCGCCCTAGCATTCCTCTACACTAGGGCATCAAGCCTTCACAGGACCAAGGGCCTCTACTCCCATTGATGCCAGATAAGGCAACTTCATTCATACCCATAACTCCTCCATTGTGGTCCCTGTGCTTAGTCTGATGGTTGGCTGCAAGCATCTGCATCTGTATTGGTCAGGATCTGGCAGAGCCTCTCAGGAGACAGCTGTATCAGGCTACTGTCAGTAAGTACTTCTTGACATCAGCAGTAGTGTCTGGGTTTGGTGTCTATATGTGGGATGGATCCTCAGGTGGGGCAGTCTCTGAATGGCCTTTCCTCAGTCTCTGTTCCACTCTTTGTCCCTGTATTTCCTTTAGACAGGAATAATTCTGGGTTAAAATTTTGGAGATGGGTGGGTGGCCCCATCCCTCAACCAGGGGGTCATGCCTAACCTCTGGATATGGTGTCAACAGGTTCTCCCTCTCCTTTGTTGGGTATTTCAGCTAATGCCATCCCCATGGGGTCCTGGGAGGCTCTTGCTTTCCTGGCATCTGGGACTTTCTGGTTGCTACCCTCAGTTCTCCATCCCTCATTGCTACACATCTGTCCAATTTCCTGATTCTCTATACATCTCCTCCATCTCCTCTCATACCTGATTCTGCCCCTCTTTTTCCCTCCCCCTCTTCTCTCCCTCCCAAGTCCCTCCTAGCCTCTACTTCCCTTTATTATATTGCTCCCTCTTCTAAGTAGGACTGAAGTATCCACTCTTAGGTCTTTCTTCCTCTTGAGCTTAATGTGTTCTGTGAATTGGATCTTGGGTATTCTGAGCTTTTGGGTTAATACCCACCTATCAGTGAGTGCATAACAATGTGTGTTCTTTTGTGATTGGGTTACTTCACTCAGGATGATATGTTCTAATACCACCCATTTACCTAAGAATTTCATGAATTCGTGGTTTTTAATAGCTGAGTAGTACTCCATTGTGTAAATGTACCAACTTTTCTGTATCCATTCCTCTGTTGAAGGACATATGGGTTCTTTCCAGCTTCTGGTTATTATAAGGTTGCTATGAACATAGTGGAGCATGTGTCATTGTTATATGTTGAAGCATCTTCTAGGTATATGCCCAGAAGTAGTATAGCTGGGTCTTCAGGTAGTAGTATATGCAGTTTTCTGAGGAACCACCAGACTGATTTCCAGAGTGATTTTAACCAGCTTGCAATCCCACCAGCAATGGAGGAGTGTGTCTCTTCCTCCACATCCTTCAACAAATGGTGCTGGTTCAACTGGTCAGCATGTAGAAGAATACAAATTGATCCAGTCTTATCTCTCTGTAGAAATCTCAAGTCCAAATGGGTCAAGGATATCCACATACAACCAGCTACACTGAAACTAATAGAAGAATAAATGGGCAAAAGCCCCAAGCACATGAGCACAAGGGAAATTTCCCCTAAATAGAAAATCAATGGCTTATGTTCTAAGATCAAGAATCAACAAATGGGACCTCATAAAATTGCAAAGCTTCTGAAAGGCAAAGGACACTGTCAATAGGACAAAACAGCAACCAATAGATTAGGAAAAGATCTTTACCAATCCTATTATACAATATAGGGCTAATATGCAATATATACAAAGAACTCATGAAGTTAGACTCCAGAAAACCAAATAACTTTATCAAATAATAGGAAACAGAGCTAAACAGAGAATTCTCACCTGAGGAAACTCAAATGGCTGAGAAGCACCTAAAGAAGTGTTGAATATCCTTAGTCATCAGGGAAATGCAAATCAAAATGACCCTGAGATTCTACCTCATATCAGTCAGAATGGCTAAGATAAAAATCTCAGGTGACAGCAGGAGCTGGAGATTTTTTTGACAAAGAGCAACAGCAGTGCAGTCCACAGTGTTGAATGTTACATGAGTCATGTTTACCTAGAAAGCAACACAGAAAATCTCCCAACTTCTGTATCCTGAGAAATGACTAATCTACTATATCTGATTATAAGAACTGCCTCCATTCTTTGTCAAGACTAATATCTTTTCTCACTCACAGGATTCCAGATTTACCTTCTCTTTTCTGAAACATTCTGTATTTTGCAAGAGTAAAAGCTCAGTCATTTTCATTAGCTTTGTGTTGGTTTTGGATTTTTGGGGCAGGTTTCTCTGTATAGCTCTGGCTGTCCTGGAGCTCACCTTGTAGACCAGACTGGCCTCAAACTCAGAAATCTGCCTGCCTCTGCCTCCTTAATGCTGGGATTAAAGGTGTGTGCTACCACTGCCCAGCTGGAGGTTTGTTTTTTTTTTTTTTCAAACGAGGGCCTCTCAGTGAAATCTCAGAAAGTGACTTCAGCTTGTGTCTTGTTGACATCAAATTAGCCACCACAACCATCTAGCTAAATCCCTGGCCCAGGTCCATGTAAAATTGAAATTTACTTCAGTTTTTGTCAAGTATAAACTTATTTCTATATATGTTAAGAAATATATTGAAATGGAATGAACTCTCCCAATGGAAGTTATGATACATGTCTACATGAGCATTTGACTTAATGCTTGGATATCTTTGTGCTTCACCTCCTATTCTCTGTAAAAGTAATGTGCTTAAACATGCTTCTTTGTATGAAAATGTCAGGGACCTCTGAGATGCACCCAATTTTGAACCAAAGAGGCATCTTAAATGCTGCTTAATGAAGTCCAAAGTCTTTGACAAATGACTGAGGTAACACCCCTACATTTGCTTTGTACCAGTTTGAACATTTAAATATAATCTTCCTTTTATAAAACTCGTAGGACATACCCAAGGATGCTTCATTCTCTGTCTCTGTACTACAGTCCCGTGAACTCAGCCTTCTTCCTTGTTCTAAAGAAGGCTGCAGAATATTAAAGTTTAAAATGTTTAAAATATGTTTCTTAAAACATATAAATTTCTTTAAAAATCAGTTCATAGTCTTTCCATTAAGCCACTGTAGATAAGATCATTTGATTGCTAAATATTTTCTCTAGCTCTAGCACTAGCATAGCCACTCAAGTGAAATAATGTCCTACTCTCTGTGGGTTCCACTACTTCAAAACTTTGTGCCTTTAGGTATAACATACTGAATATCTTTTGATGGTGTTGTCCCTATGTATTTTATCAGAATTATGTATTTTATCAGAAGTTATTTGTAGTATAATTATTGGACTCTTACTAATAAAAATTAAGTATCAGATTAAAGAAGCAAATAAGAAGGATGTTATTCTATATAACAGATGTGTTCTGATTTTGGAGGCTTTCAGACATACTACTAACCAAGGAATATTGGAGAATATTTCTTACTTTGCTTCAGAGACTGACTGTGGAATGCTCAACTGTCACTATAAACAGAGAATCATCTCCCAGCTACTATGATTTGAACAAGTCTTGTCTTCTAACTGCCCTGAGCTTTATATAATCTAGAACGTTGTAGAGGCCACAGTCTCTCAGTGGAAGTAGAGGAAGGAAGTCAGGCAGTTGAGTCCTGGTTTTCTGTACTTAAATACTGAAAGTGATCTAAAAATCAAATTAGAACTATTTAGACAACTGAATTTCTACAATAAGGTTGATTAATGACAAGTAGGATCTTATATATAAATTTATAATGCATTTTTAAAGAGCCCTAGAATGTTTTATTTGTGGTCTAGATACTAATTTCTTCTCATCAGCCATATAAAGATAATCAATGAAAAGCAATAGAGGGGTAGATTTTGGTTTCTAGATATCCCCAACAATCTCTAGCCCCCAGTGAGTTTAATTATTACTAAAGCCTGCTATAGGACAGCCAGGATAGCTATAGCTTTAATGAAAATATGCTTGTATCCTTGAAGAATGGCATTTCTTTGGATCTTTGAGAAAAGATCAAATGGATCTTTGAGAAAAGATCAAAGATATATTTATAAAGAAGCCTTACTGATCTATGCTCAGCAATTAATAAAGTATTCAGTAATTAAAACAGAAATTGTTAATAATATTTACTTATGTATCTGCTTCTATTTACTAGCTAGACCTATAATAATTGGATGGAAAAGTGCTGTAGTATCTATAGTGACTTATGAAAAGAGCTGAAGGCTGTAAATTCAGTTCAGTCAGATATGGACAACAGTCCTGAAGTATTGCCACAATCTTACAGGAACTTACTGTTACAAAGTATGTCACTTGGCATAGGTGTCTGATACATCAAACAAACAACTGACAAAGAGCAACAGCAGTGCAGTCCACAGTGTTGAATGTTACTAGAGTCATGTTTACCTAGAAAGCAACACAGAAAATCTCCCAACTTCTGTGTCCTGAGAAATGACTTATCTACTATATCTGATTATAAGAACTGCCTCCATTCTTTGTCAAGACTAATATCTTTTCTCACTCACAGGATCTCAGATTTACCTTCTCTTTTCTGAAACATTCTGTATTTTGCAAGAGTAAAAGCTCAGTCATTTTCATTAGCTTTGTTTTTAATGAAAGAAAAGGGACTTTAATAAAAATACAGTTGTGTCTTTGAAGAGTGTTGTTCTGTATGAGAAATAAGCAGAGAAATATTTATAAATTTCAAAAGAAACTGTCATGAAGACACACAAGAGAGGCAGCTCTAGCTTGGGTAAAGAATTTGGACATAATTAGAAAAGGAGATGCAAGGTGTAAGAAAGCCAGGGAAGTGTGGAACATCTATCTCAAGCTTCTGGATTTCTCCATATCTAGAGTCCCATGTGAAGATGAGAAAGAAAGTTGAATAGCTAACTTTAAGAATTGTTTGTTGGCACATTTTCAAACCTAAATAAACAAATGCTTTCTGAACCAAATATTTCCCAAGTGCCAATATAAAACAGATTAGGAGAAAAGAAGAACTTTATTCAAACCACCCCAACCATTTAGCTGTGGAGAAAACTCTTAAGCCTTTCAAATTAAAAAATGTTGGGGTTTTGAAATATCATTTACAAAGCAAGAACTGTACAGGATAGAATCAATTATTGTAATATCATTAAATAGTAATGGTGCTTAACAAATGTAGCACTTGTTTTACTGAAAGACCTTTGTACATGATGCCCCTTGGAAATCTCTCTTCAGTTAAAATGGATATTTATCATTGGGCTTATTTTTCAAGAAAGGAAGCTAAGACAGGAAGATGTTGAACAACCTTTGTGATGTAACACAGCAGATAGGCAGAAACAAGAATTGAAATCCAGAGAGTTTTTTTTTCTTCATCAATTTTTGGACTAGTTTGAGGAAAATACATCTACATAGCTAAAACTATCATTTAAATAGCAAGGCAAATAAGTATGATTTTTGTGCATGTCAAGACCTGCAGTTTGCTTGATGAAATCACATACAAAGAACATGTAGATACAGAGGAAATGTTGAAAATCTGAAATTAAAATGTTTAGAGATATTCAAGATGAGCCAGGTGTCATGTCTCTAGTGAAGAGAGTAAGTAGAGTTCAAACATAAAGTGACAAAACGTATTTTAGAAAAAGAATAGATGTTATAAAAGGAGGCTTAAAATACTGTTATTGTACTCAGTGCTGCAGAAACCACCAAAAACCTACTGGGTGGAGGGGTATTTAAGTGGAGTGGTTGGGAAGAAAATGAAAGGCAAGTTTTGGTACAACTAGTATTGTAACTCTGCTTTCATCCTGGTCACAGAACTGAGATATGGCAGAAAGAATCATGTGCAACTTGGCATAGGTATTATATGAAGAAGTTTAAAAAGTTACTCAAAGTTATACTGGAATATTTTTTATCTTAATGTGAAGACCTATTTGAACAAAAGAGAAAACTGAGAAATTGGACTACATAAAAAATTTAAGCAACATAAACAAAGGTTAAAAGCAATGATAGATTGATTAAAGCATTTGCATTATTAAAGAAAGATTTCAATTTCAACAAAAGGCAATTGAACTTAAAAACTTTAATTTGAAAAAGTAATTTAATGTTCAAATCCCAATTTTAAGAAGATGAAATACAAGTAAGTTATACACCTATAAAAGAAAATTTTAATACATAGTAAATTATGGTAATGCAAATTAATATAATTGAATACTATATCTTATCTGTTAATTGTGATAAATGAAGGTAGTATAAAATTTACTAAACAATAATATATGTGTTAAAGCAGTACTTTTAAATCTTTTGGTAGGAATGCATACTGATACAAATATTTTGAAGGCAGCTTGGATATCTTTGTCAAATTTTATTATTCATATAAATATTCTAATTTAGCCTTGTATACATTACTCTTTTTGGGCATAATTAAGCTCAATCAGAAGTATTTATCACAAGGTTATATTTGGTAAAAACCCAAATAGAAGCATAGATGTCAATCTATAGCATATAAATAACTACAACATTAAATTATAGGCAATTTTAAAGAGGAATGATCCCAAAAGGGACAACTATATAAATGATCACAATCATCACATCCTGTCCCTCCCAAGGCTAAAGGAACATCATGGAATGGTGGGGGGTGTCAGAGGATTGCAAGAATTCAGAAGCAAGTGACAATCAATGGCTTAGTTATACTTGGTTGATTGTTAACAAAATGCTCCAGAGATATAAGATGCTACTCATACATCAAAGAATGTCAGAGAATCTAAATGAAGATATAAACTGTGTAGCATCTGAGACATAGCTTCAGACATAGGAGTAATGATGAACCTCCATCTCATTTTACTCAAAGGCTCATTGGATTACTTGGAGATATTTTTAAAATCTTAGATATTTTATTAATACTCAAATCCACACCTTCATTCCACCCTCTCCAATTCCTTCCACTTCTCATTGCTTGGAGAGTTGTAAGTCATAGTTAAAATTAAAGAAAATTAAGTGTTTTTTGTTAATTAAACCCACATGAATAATTATGTTTTCACTTTACAAAATACATTTATAATGAAGTCTACATGTATCAATGAGTTATAATAAAATCCCTAAGACTCAATATTTTCTCAGACTTACAAGAATTTTACCTATAAAAATTATCTACCTGAAAAGATCATTGAAACTAACATTTTTCTCTTTGTTTAGTTTATATTTTTATAAACTGTGCACACACATTTCAATAGGTGTATTTGTATACAATCAGACATGTGTGCAAATATCTTCACAATGACTACTACTGAAATGACAATATATTCTAGTATTTTGTATTTCTTTTAGGTGTTTCTGAGCTCTTTATACAAAGATCAGAGCTTAAGTTTTATAACAAGATGAAAAAAATGGAGTCATTTTTATCTTGTATATCTGTTATATATGATCTAAAATTGTTACCTCAGTAAAGAGTCTTAGTATGAGAAAGTCTCTTGCTTCAACTAAGTGAGAGCAAAAGATCACACAGAACAGAAGACTGACTCACTCCCATATAGTTTAAGCTTTACACTAGTAGACGAAATGATAACTCTAACCTTGGAGATTGAATATTGATTATTTGCATGCTTCTTATTCAGTTGCTTGGAGAGTTTTACTGGAGAGGTAGCTACAGTGATGTTGCTGTCAACTTCGCAGCACATTAAGTAGATGTTTAGATTCTGAACACCTCCAAGTCATTTGCTACTTCTGCTTTAGAACTACACAAATCCCTTGAAATGGAAGAGTACTTATTCTATTGATATTTAATAGAAGATCTGATTTATGGGGAGAAGCCAGGCCTGGCTTATATTCAACCACAAAATCATCTTCTAAGTACTAGAATTTTTTTTTTTTAAATTTAAATCTTCTCAAATAATGATTCACCTGTTTCTGGATCAGACTAGCTAAAACTCTGTAAAGTTTTAGTCTTTCTTTTTTTTTTTATTAGATATTTTCTTTATTTACATGTAAATTTCTCCTTTCCCAGTTTCCCCTCCAAAAAACAAACAAACAAACAAAAACAACAAGAACAAACTCCTGTTGCCTCCCCCCTCCCCATGCCTGCCACCCCACCCTCTCCCACCTATCGGCCCTGGCATTCCCCTACACTGGGGCACAGAATCTTCACAAGGCCGAGGTCCTCTCCTCCTACTGATGATCGAATTGGCAATCCTCTACTATACACGTGTTGCCAGAACAATCAGACCCACCATGTGCAGTCCTTGTTTGGTGGT
>NW_022196905.1:14928550-14973550 GCF_008632895.1 Mastomys coucha
GCTCTGAGGGTACTAGTTAGTTCATATTGTTGTTTGTCCTAAGGGGCTGCAAACCCTTCAGCTCCATATGTCCTTTCTCTAAATCCTTCACTGGGGACTATGTACTCAGTTCAATGGATGGCTATGAGCCTCTACATCTGTATTAGTCAGGTACTGTCAGAGCCTTTCAGGAGATAGCTATATTTTGGCTGGCTTGTCCTTCCTTCAGTCTCTGCTCCATAGTTACTCAGATGTCCTTCAACAGAGGAATGGATACAGAAATTGTGGTACATCTACACAATGGAGTACTACTCAGCTATTAAAAAACAATAAATTTATGAAATTCTTAGGGAAATGGATGGATCTGAAGAATATCCTGAGTGAGGTAACCCAATCACAAAAGAACACACATGGTATGCACTCTCTGATAAGTGGTTATTAGCCAAGAAGTTTGGAATACGGGAAGAATAACCCACAAACCACAAGAAACTCAAGAAGAAGGAAGACCAGAAGGTGGACATTTCATTCCTTCTTAAAAGGGAGAACCAATTACCCATGAAAGGAGTTGCAGAGATCAATTTTTAGTCTTTCTTATCATCAGTGTCTGGCTTCTCAGACATGGTGTTGAGGGAGAAAGGGAGGCAGGATTAGGTATGGGAGAATAGGGATGATATACAGAGGGTCAGGAATTTGAACAGAGGTATGTAGCAACAGGCATTGGGAAACTAGGGGTAGCCACCAGCAAGTCTCAGACGCCAAGAAAGCAAGAGGTTTCTAGGACCCAACAGGGATGAGATTAGCTGAAATGTCCAACAAAAAGGAGGGAAACCTGTAGAAATCATATCCAGAGATTAGGCAAGGGCCCCGGTTGGGGGAGTGGGGCCACCCACTCATCTCCAAATTCTTAGCCCAGAAGGACTCCTATCTAAAGGATATATGGAGACAAAGTGTTGAGCACAGACTGAAGGAAAGGTTATCCAGAGACCGTCTGGGGATCCATCCCCTATAAAGACACCAAATTCAGACACTATTGTGGATGCCAAGAAGTGCTTGCTGACAGGAGCCTGTTATAGCTGTCTCCTGAGAGGCTCTGCCAGAACCTGACAAATATAGAGGGGGATGTTTGCAGCCAACCATTGCACATTAGCACGGGGTCCCCAGTGGAGGAGTTAAAGAAAGAACTGAAGGAGCTGAAAGGGTTTGCAACCCCATAGGAAGAACAACAATATCAACCAACCAGACTCCCCAGAGCTCCCAGGGACTAAAGATGAACCAAAGAGTATACAGGGAGGGACTCATGGCTCCAGCCACATATGTAGCAGGGGATGGCATCATCTGGCATCAATAGGAGGAGAAGCACTTGGTCCTGTGAAGACTTCATTCCCCAGTATAGCGAAAGGCTAGGGTGGTGAGGTGGGAGTGGATAAGAAGGAGGGAGAACAATCTTATAAAAGCAGGGGGAGGGGAGTAGAAGAGGGTGTTCCAGAGGGGAAACCTGGAAAGGGGATAACATTTGAAATATAAATAAATACATAAAAGATACATTACATACATAAAAGATACATTAATAAAAAGGAATATATATACTAAATTTAAATAAAAATAAAAGAAGAAATGTAACACCCAGACACACCCCAGGCTTGCTCATACAAGGAACAAAGGCAGCTTTTAGGCCAAGAGGAATCTCGAAAGAAGAAACTTTAGCACCTCAAGTTGTAGAATCAAGAGGTACAAGAAAACAAAGTTCAATGTTCTAGCCATTGAATGTACAGTGTGTTCTTATAGCATATTAAGAAAAGAAATTCAGAGTGCAAGGCTTCTTACCAAGTACAATAGACAAAGATGTTTGTCATGGTCACTTATAGAGTTTACTTCTTGTCTTGGAGAATGTATGCTTATTATCTGCCATTGTCTTATAAATACAGTGTAGGTGAAGTAAACACTAAAGCACATAGAAACAAATAAATAACAAATTGGCTATTAATGTAATATTTTGAGAATTAAGAAAAAAACCTCAGGATACTACAGTAAAGATCTTTGATTAGAAAGGGAGAGAATATTGCTCAGTTTTGTATTGTTTTAATAATACCTGATATTTGTTTTAATAATACCTGATACATAAAGAAACAAGTGTGATAAGGCTCAAATGTGGTGAATGGAAAATGAAAGCATCATGACAACAGTTTCAGTGGCTCTTCTTGCTACATCACAACATAAAAAAAAAAAATTTGGAAAAAAAAATCAAAACAGCCACACACAAAACTGGTCAAATCCATCACATGTCTGTGCTTTGAATAATGCATTCTTGTAAAAACTTAGCCCATTCTGTAAGAAGTATATTTAATGTTTACCACTGTGGTATTCTCATGACCTAATCACCTACTGGATCCCATTTCTCTATAATCTTCTACCAGTTTTTGGAATCAAGGTCAATGCACGAAATGCATAAATTATTAGGGTAAAAATTGTATTGGTCAGGCTCCTAGATTTTGAGAGGAGTCCAGTGACATTGAAAGTTCTTCCTTAGCTTGTTTGTAATAGTACAAACGGGAAGTATAAAACACATTGAACTAGCCTAAGGGGTAAAGACTAATGCTTCATTATTCGACAGCTACATTCTGAAGTATAACCACTTAGTGATTGAATAAGGAACATCAGAAAATTCCCATTTTGAACATTGGTTTATAGAATGCAGAAATAGCATTATTCAGAAACCTAGTAAAATGTAGATTATTCTGGAGCCCAACTCTAAACTTACTAATGAGACTGCTCATAGTGAACCACTACACTAATTCTTCAATATTTATGGAAGCAGACTACAGGTCAAGGAAGCCACATAATTAATTAATTTTTCATCTCAATATTTAACTTATTGCTATCTGGTAAGAAGGCAAAGAAAGAGATATGCAAATTGCATCTACTTTGCCTATTATACCAGAAATGGCTAGGTGCAAATCTAGGAATCATGAAGAAAATCAAAGCAACAGTAGTATGGCTAAGTTTGGTGAGGTTTATTTCTGTATTTTATGAATTATATTTTTAAAATATGCACATTGATGTTTTTGGCTTCTGTGTTCTCTGCCTACTTTAAGCCCTACTTTCAGTTACTTATAGTTATATTTGCTATGTTTATTAAATTTGGAATAACTCAAGCTTTTTTCAATTTTCCTTTCTCCTTTAATGTTTATGTGTGCACTGGGATATATATGGATGTGAGTCTGTACATACACTGTCATAGGAATAAGAGACAGCCTCAGGTTTTGGCCCTGGCTTTAGAATTCTTCAGAGACCATTTCTCTTATTTGCCACTAACCAAGATCAGTTGGCCCATAAGCTTCAGAAGATTCCCTGGTGCCCACATCCCATCATATTGTAAAAGGGCAGAGATTAGATGCATACTATGGTGCATCCAAAAGTTCTGCTGTTAAGTGACAGTACTTTATCCATTGAGCTAACTCTACAGCTCTTCTCACCATTACATGTGCAGTAATTTGCCTCCTGTTAAGTTGTGTCAAATTATCTCATTTTAAATGCTCAGATATATATTCTTATATATTACAACCATATGACCATCATTATTTTCAAGCTGTTTGTTTAATCATAGTTGTGGAATGCTTTTAGGGCCTCTTGGCAGGAATCTGATATTGGCCAAGGACGAGGAAATCGGCTTCAGGCAGGAATCTGACATTGTGAGCCATGACAAGGAAGTAAGCTCAGGCAGGAATCTAATCTTAGGCTAGAACAAAGCATTAGGTTTCAGGCATAAATATGACTTTGGGGTAGAAGAGGGAAGTAGGCTCAGATATCTTGATCATCCTGATAAACTCTTAGAAACAGTGATCACAGGAGTGATCACGGGACTTTGCTTACTGTCTTGTTTGTTCCTTGACTATTTGTGTTTATTGTACTTCTTGACCTTATTACTTACATGTAATTAAAATGGTATAAAAGTGGATTAGGAAAAAAATAAACACTCTTCCAGCATCAAACTGGCTGAGGTCATGCTATAGTGTTGTCTAATTGTCTCTTTCTTTTTAATCCTTGATCCTGCCATGGAGAATTTGTTAGCTGACTGAGCAGGTTTGGTCACATAATTTTAAAAATTTTGATATAAGGGATGATATAATTTGTAGTTCTGTTTCTCATTTCCTTATTTATGAATTTAGCTAAATGCCTTTGTCTGTTTTATACTTCATGATCACTGTCTTAGGTATTGCTCTATTGTGAAGAGACACCTTGACCAAGGTGACTATTATAAAAGAAAGCATTTATTTGGGGATTTCCTAAAGTTTCAGAGTTTATTTCATTATCCTCATGATGAGAAGAATGACCACATGAAGGGAGACATGGTGCTGGAGAAGTTGCTGAGAGTTCTAAATTTTGGTGCTCAGGAAGCAGGAAAAGAGAGCCACTGAGCCTTTTATGGACCTTTGAAAAACACAAAATACCAATGGGAGGAGATACAGAGACTAAGTGTGGAGCTGTCACTGAAGGAAAGGCCATCCAGAGATTGCCCCCTTGGGTATCCATCCCATATACAGGCACCAAACCTAGACTCTATTGTGGATACCAACAAGTGCTTGCTGACAGGAACATGATATAGCTGTCTTCTGAGAGGCTTTGCCAGTGCCTGACAAATACAGAGGTAGATGCTCTTTGTTCAATTTGGACTCAGCACAGGGTCCCCAGTGGAGAAGCTAGAGAAAGGACCCAAGGAGCTAAAGGGGTTTGCAGCCCCATAGAAGGAACAACTATATGAGCCAACCAGTACTCTCAGAGCTCCCATGAACTAAAACCACTAACCAAAGACTAGACATGAGACTCATGGCTCCAGCCACATATATCGCAGAGGATGGCTTTGTTGGTCATGAATGGGAGGAGAGGCCCTTGGTCCTGTGAAGGCTTGAGTTGCCCCAGTGTAGGGAAATGCCAGGACCAGGAAGCAGGAGTGGTCGGTTGGTGAGCAGGGGGAGATGGTAAGGGAAAGAGGGTTTTCAAGGGGAAACCAGGAAAGCAGATAACATTTGAAATGTAAATAAAGAAAACTTGTAATAAAAAAGAAGAAAGAAAGAAAACACAAAGCTGACACCTAGTGACACATTTTCTCCAAAGCCAAACCAACTCTAACAGGGATCATATCTCCTAATCCTTATAATCCTTTCAAATCATTCTACTGTTAGCTGACTAAACAATCAAACATATGAGCTCATGGGGGGCATTCCTACTCAAAATAACAAACTAACAATTTGAAACAAGAAAGGAGGATAAAGATACCATGTTTCATTGTGTAATTTTGTACAAGTTTTTCAGGAAGTCCATGCTGATACCTTGTAGCTATTATAATCATTTTGACCGTGATCACAAGAGCTAAAAATGGCATCATCATTAGATTTGCCTGTGCCCAGCTTCTTCATTACTGATGGACTCATTCACTCTTTCAACTATAGCAATCTTGATGTGAAAATTTGTTTTTGTTAGGTTTATAGGTCTCATGCACAAAAACCTCTTTTGTTGTTTTTTTCTTACTAAGAACTATAAAATAACCATAATCTTCTCCTAGTGTATTCAAAATACTCTGTGTGAAAACCTGCTTAAATTCTAGAAAGCTTTATAAAAATTTAAATTACAATGGTACTGTCTTTTGTGTTTGTCATTATCTTTCCTAGGCTTTGTCACTTCCATGGCAACACACACTGTATTTTACTTTGTGTTTAAAAATTATTTATGCTAAGCCATAAATGCAGCTTTTTTATGAATATTCAACAATGCCTTCTAAATGGTGAAGTGTTCTAACCCGTCTCTTAAATCCTTCCCACACAAAACTTCTAAATTAATTCTTTGAAGTTTGGCTCTGATCATGTCACTCTCCTGATCACACACCATCAGTGACTCCCCATGGGTTGATAAAGTAAAAATACCATGCTTCTTTGTCTAAATTTTGTCTCTGTATCCTCTGCAGACTGTATCCTTTCCTGCTTTTAGTAACTCATACTTGACCTCTGAACATGGGAAAGAGAATGCTATGCCTAGAAATCCCAGATGGTGTATTAAAAGAGCCATAGACAATAAGGACATTGTTATGTAACAAAAGCAAGAATGAATATAAAGAGCAGTGACTGGTTAATTGAAAAAATCTTTGAGTCATCATGATCCTGTTCATCTTCTCTGCAGTCCTCTCAGCCCTCACGTCATCATTTGGAAATGCTCCCTTTTCTTCAAATTCACAAGTGATGAAAGGAGCAAATCAGAGGGAAACTATGTCTTATGTCTGTTTTCAAGAACAAGGAGAACTTGGAGAAACCACTGAAACAAGGAAACTAAGAAGAGGGCATGGTGTGGACAGAGGTGCAGCTGGAGGGCTTTTAGAAAGAGGGGAAAGTAGAACACAGGAACTATGAAGAAAAAATGGAAAAATGGGGAGAGGAGTTTATCTGGTAATGGCAAAGGGAGAGAAACACTGAGGGAGAGAGAGGGACAAAGGATAATTGAAAGTGTCACAAGGAAACACTTTCTATTTACCTAATGCAAATATAATAAATGTTTGTGAATGTATGTACATACATAAATAAATATCACTTTGGAAGAAAATGTTCCCTCATGTACCATAGACTATCTAACAAAAATCCTGGTGCTGAGCTTTGAAATCTAACTTCAAATTTCTGGTCAAGGGAATTCAAGAGATTTACCAAATAATATAGGCTATGTTCATTGCTCTTTGTTGCCTTCTAGAACTTAAAGATAAAACATTGTTGATGAAGACACATACTTTAAACATAATACTTGAAATGAAGATGAAACTAACCTGAAGTTCTCTACCACTTTTGACTAGTTCTCATAGTATCCCATGGTGTTATGCAAGCTGTCAAGAGAGAAAGGAAATTAAAAGTCTGACACAGCTCTAAAGCTTATGAAGCATAGCAATAACATATAAATGTGTACAAATATGTCCAACAATGACACTTACATCTTAGGATAATCAATAGACTGGATTTAAGTTTTGCTCAATACCAAGATTATTACTGGTATTAGAAATATAGCAATGACCTAGGCCTGGGAAACCCTGAATGCTAGAGGAAATCACACCAGTGCCATTTCCCTTAAACCTGTATATTTCTGAATATCATTCTAAACATTTATCTTTATACACACAAGTGTCACTCTCAACCCTCATCAAAGAAGCTTGTTGCAGCAGAGAGAACTCATCACAGAACTCTACAACTGATCGAATACAGAGAACAACTGTGTGTGGGATTACACACCACAATTGATACATCTACAAGACAACTTCTATACCTAAGGCTCAGGAAACATCACAGAAGAGAAGTGAGAAAGATCATAAGAGCTATACAATATGACAGGTAATAATAATATCCATCAACTCTTAACAAATATGTTGGTCTACACATGACCAACACGATGACACTAACAGTTGACAACTAATAAGGAAATAGGAAATTTCACAAAGCCCCACCTCTGGATGAAGAGCTAGAGGAAACTTAAAGCTGTCAAAAATAGCAGGCAGGAGCTGCCTTATAGGTCATGTGAACCCAAGTTCTCATCCTTAAACACATGTACATATGAGGAACAGTAATGGATTCAACTGGATGTATTGTGTGTGTGTATGTGTGCATGTGTGTGTGTGTGTATGTATAAAAAAGAGAGAGAGGGGGAGAGAGAGAGAGAGAGAGAGAGAGAGAGAGAGGTGGATATGAAATTAGGAGAGAGTTGAGGGTCAAAGAAGGAGATAAAAAGGGAAGGGGAGAATGTGGAGTAGAATGATATAAATATACTTTGCATGTATGAGGGAAATTAAAAACCATTATTTTATTAAACCAGCATAATCTGTAACAACATTCTATAAACATTTGCCCTTATGCACAATGATAAATATGACCTTCACTCCTCAACAAGGAAACTTAGACTACAACAGAAAATGGTAACAAATTAAAATGCAGAGTTGTGAAGCCCAGTCCCAACAGATACATCTACTAAACTCTCCAGTATCTATGTTTCAGGGAATATTGTAGAGGAAGGGCTGCAATAATTGTAAGAGCCAGAAAATCAGTGCATTTACTGCAAAATTGTTTCTCCTTGAGGTATCAGAATCTATATCCATGAAGACTCAGAAATATGACTGCCCAAACATGAGCTGAACATGGGTGATACTAATAAACTTAGCAAAAATGGAAAGGTGAATGACAACGGTGCTTTAACCCTACATATGAACTATAGGTAACACAGAAAAGCTGAGAGCAGGAGAGGTGATCTTCCACAGGGAAGAATATACCCAATAACTTTCTACTGGCAAAAGGTCAGTTTTGAATACATACCTACAAGAAAGATTATACAAATTGAGCAGGTTATACTTTAGAATGCATATGTTTATACACAATAAGTAATTCATGAAATAAGCAGCCATCGATTTGAAGGAGAGTGAAGAGGGGAGAGAAAAAAGGGAAGTGTTTGGAGAGAGAAAAGGGAAGAGGAATTGTAATAATAATTTAAAAAAATTGTCAAAATAATCTCCCCCCTCCAAAAAACAACCTCAAAATAAATGTTAAAAAGAAAAGAATGTTGGAGTAAGCCAGTATAAAGCAGAATTCAGGTTTATTAAAGGAAACTTTGAAAGAGATAGTTTTAAGTTTGAGTGTTAAAGGAAAGAAGAATCTTGAGCAGAAAGTAACACTCCCATCTGCAGAAATGTGCATCTCTTCTGGAAGAGAGTTTAATTTCATTGTATTTATAGAGCCATATATGGAAAGATTTTGAAGCTGTAATCTTCAAATTGGTGCTAAGAAGCCAGAGTGAAATCACAGGCTAGTACCTTTGGGCCTCCTGCCAGAATTATAACCAACAAGGTGAAAGGCTAGGTCTCAGAGATGCAGAAAGTTAGTTTCTTCATTGTAAACAAAGATAATTGTCCTGTTTGTGGATTCCTTGAAAATTGATGAATGGAGGAATCAGGGCCCATCCATGATCATAAATCTCCAGGCTGAGTAATTTCCACTTTGGTAGAAATAATTATGTACCTGTATATGGAAGAAATACCTTCTGTGTTGACAGAATCTCCACAGCATTAATGGTGCTGGAATCCCCATGTCTCAGCTTAGGAGAGGCATCACTAGACTACAGGATGAGGTCTTCCCTTCCCTATTCATGTGTCTTGTGTATACTGTTCCATGAGGTGAAAAAGTACTCTGTCTTTAATAGTATATACACACTTACTTACTTTATCTAGCCAAACAAACAAAATACCAAAATTATCACCATGGGCTAAAAGCTAGAACACATTATACAGATATCAAAATCTATCAGCAAAAGTCTTTTTGAGTTTTAATTTCCTACTTTAATTTTGTTTTTACAAATCCAGCATTCATTAAGTAGTAGGTGGAATAGTCCTCTTTTGTAACTTAAGCTGACCTAATGTGTATGGCACCATGCCTTGTCATAGAAAGATGGTTTGAAGGGTTGACCTTGGAATTGCACTGATAGCTAAAGACAGAAGAGTTGACAACTTTAACAACATACTCTCGTCACCTTATGTACTGGCTGGTTTTGTGTGCCAACTTGACACAGGCTGGAGTTATCACAGAGAAGGGAGTTTCAGTTGGGGAAGTACTTCCATGAGATCCAGCTGTGGGGCATTTTCTCAATTAGTGATGAAGGGGGTAGGGCCCCTTGTGGGTGGTGCCCCTTGTGGGCAATATCTTCTAAAATGTCCAGTGTCTTCTAAAATTCAAGGTCTCTTAACTGTGGGCTCCACTAAAATACTTTCTTCCTTCAAGAAGGAAAAATATCAGGACACAGTCACAATCAAAAGCAAAACCAATGTCTGACATCCAACTCATGATCTTCTGGGATCCTCTAAGGGCTTTGGTCACTTCTCCAGCTCTGCACTTTGTAGCACACATCTTGTCTTCTAGGCTCCAGATGCTTGTACTCCACTGCTGCTGCTGTCCTTGGTGGTCATTGCATGGTACTGGCATTTCCAAAACACTACTGTCTTCTGCTGTAACTAGGCTTTGCCAATAGCCTCTCATAGACTATCTTCATGGTTCCAAGCCTCAACTCCTCTGCATGACACCTTCAGTCCTGGGCCATCAATTGCAAACAGAGGCTGTCCCTTCAACAATGGCCTCCCATGTCCTCTCACTGTGCCAAGCCTCAGCTGCTCTTCATGACTCCTTCATGACTTCAAAACCAGTACCACCTGGGTGACTCTTATACATTACCAAGTCCTGCTGAGGCACAAGTTACAACCTTGGCTATCTCTGGAACACAGCCTCTTTGTGCTATCAGAAAACACTTCCCAGAAAATGTCGCCTCAGTGATGCTGATTTCTTCTTAATTACCACTAATTTCTTAGCTCCAGCTAACCAGCATCAATAGTCCCAGTAATGCAAAGTTTTCGCTTTAGTAGTTCTGGTATCTTGTTAATCACAGCTGATAACTTCAGCCCCAGCTAACCAGAACCACAGAATCTTCACAATCAAAACAGCATGGCCCTGATAAGAGTCTTTAATCTTCCCTCTGAAATTTCACAAGCCAGGTCTCCATCTTCTGCACTGTTCTCAACATGATCTTCCAAGCTCCTACAGAAAATCCCACAGAGTTCTTAACAATCAATGTTTCTTCTAGCTAAAAGTCCCAAAGTCCTTCCACAATCCTCCCCAAAACATGGTCAGGTTGTCACAGGAATATCCCACTATGCTGGTACCAATTTGTCTTAGTCAGGGTTTTTATTCCTGCACAAACATCATGACCAAGAAGCAAGTTGGGGAGGAAAAGGTTTATCGAGCTTACTTCCACATTGCTGTTTATCACCAAGGAAGTCCAAGGATCCAGCAGTTGCTCAGTCCCACAAGGCAAGCAGATGAAGCAGAGAGCGCCTTCCTTCTCCCAATGTCCTTATATAGGTCTCCAGCAAAAGATGTGGCCTAGATTAAAGGTGTGTGCCATCATACCTTTAATCCCACATGAACTTGCTTGAACTCATAGATCTCCCAGTCTTCTAGGATTCATAGCCACTATGCCACCACACCTTTAATCCCAGATGATCTTGAACTCATAGATCTTTCTATCTTAATTCTCTGGGATTCATAGCCACTATACCTCAAGATCTCCATGCCAAGATTCAAGTCGGAAATTTGTATCTCTCAGTCTCCAGATTAGGGCCAGGTGAGCCTTCTAATTCTGGATTGTAGTTCCTTTCAGATATAGTCAAGTTGACAACCAGGAATAGCCATTATACCTTACTTCCTCAAAACTTCTCTATGGTTTTAATCTCTCAATTCAGAAAAACATTGTGTTTTCTGATTAATCTAGGATGAATCTAAACTCCATGAAAAAATAGACAGAGTGTATACCATTTGACCTTCTTCAGCAGCTTTTCCATGAACTGTCATGTACTCCTGTGCTATCTATCCTTTGCATTTGGTTTACCTATAGAACAATTATTCAAGACAATTATAACAAGAGAAACTTCTGTCTTGTACTGGTTATAAAAAGGATTAGCATGGACTTCTGGCCCTTAGTAATGAGTCTTTGGCTGAATACTAAGTAGGTTGCATTCTTTATCTTTCAAAACAAGTCTGTTATAAAGTTTCTCTTCATTGAGATGATCAAGGAATTTCAGGTTGAACTACACATATGTATCTAGTACTCTCTTGTGTTTGAAACTAATGAAGAATCATTTTGTTAACCAGAAAAAAGAAATGAGAAAAACATTTTGAAGTTTTCCCCAAAAGCTCTTCTTCACATCTGCTCTGGTGGTGGGGGTGTCGGGGGGAGGGATGGACTGCAATCATTGTTAGATTCCAGCAGAATCGGACTGGAATGAGACCTAAGCAACTCCAGCTCAGAAGAGAAATCCAGCTTCTTGAAGAAGATAAGTTGCATAGAAGAGGAAGAAAATCAGAGCTTGGTCAATTGCTGCAGAATGGCAGAGGTGGCTGTAGCGTGAACAGTTGTTGGTGTCACCTATTTTTAAATTAAATTGCTCATTTTAAAATTAATACTGAGAACTGTGTTTCTCCCACAGTTGCATGCTAGAATCCTTAACATGAGAAAGACTTAATGACATATGTGTGTGTGTGTGTGTGTGTGTGTGTGTGTGTGTTTGTATATATACATATGGTACTTGATTCTGTATTGTTTATCATTTCTCATGTCAGGGTGAGTCTTTCTGGACTCTGTTGGGTTACCCATCTTCTCAAGACTGATATCACAACTAATCTACCTAGAAGTATTAGTAGACTGGATGCCTTCCAGGCATCAGAAACATAAAGGGACCTGTTGGACTGGTAGAAAACAACCATTAAGTGCTTGGATGGAGCTGATAGATTATAATAAAGCAGCCATTCAGAGACCCATGAATTCTGTTGGGTTTCAGAATTCAGACCACTAACTCTACAATGCTGTCACTTTCTTATTACTGGGTAGATTCAACTGATTGGCATCTATACCTTCATTTATATAATTTCTCATCTCTAGATACAACTGTTTTCATTCCTTTATACTTAAATCTAAGGGTAGATTTGATATATGTGACTACTAGGTAATATTTTCTTTTAACTATGGTAAAAGCAATATATAAAAGTCTTGATTTAGAGGAGAATCTATGAAGCTGGAGTTTTGTTGTTTCTCACAAGTTAAATTGTAACATAACTAGAATTGTTTTTTTTATTCAATTGTTTAAGGATTTTTAAAAAGTAAGTTAACTTTAAGTGCCTCTTGTAAGACAAAAATTTGTCCATAAATTTATTAATCAGTATATGAAGTATTAATTTCACAATTGCAAAATGGAAAATATAATGTAATTAAAAATTAAGTCATGAATTATTTTATTTCACACATCACAACAAGTATTTTCTTCTTTTGTGATATTTCAGCATTGTTTCTATACCTAAAGAGTCACTCATATTCAGGAAAAGTGGCTTTAGCCAAGCCAACTCCTTGCATTTTTTACAGGAAGGATTCATTATTTAGCTATTGGATAATTGAGTTGAACTATACTCAGGAATAAAATAAAGATGTTCCTTACAGTACATTGAGGACTTGAAATTTTAATCTCGTGGATATTGTAATAAGTGAACTTTACCTCTTAATTACTCTTTGGTCAATATACAGTTTTAGCTATATGTATACATTTACTATGTCAATGTTTATATTACTTTAAAATGTGATGAAAACACACACAATTAAAATTGACATTCTATGAAATGACTAAGTTATTAAAAAAAGATACATATTAACTAATCTGAATAACATGGAATATATTATGATATTGAGTTTTCCTGCTTTATTAAATAACATTTATCTTCTAAAATAATTATGAGTTGTTTGTTACTTCCTTTTTTAAATTAATTGATTAATTTTTACATCTCAATCACTATTCCCCTCCCAGTCCTCACTAAAAGAGTCCTTTCCTCTATCCACCATCCTCTTCTCCTCTGAGAGGGAAGATTCCCCCAGGTATCTTCCACGCTGGTGCATCAATTTTCTATAGGATTAGATGCACCCTCTCCCATGTAGGCCAGACAAGGCAGGCTTGTTGGGGAATAGATTCCACCATCGGGCAAGAGCATTAGGGAGAGCCTCTGCTCCAGTTGTTGGGAGATCCACATGAAGACTGAGCTGCATATCTGCATGATATCTGCTGGGGGCCTTGATCCAGCCCTTGCATGCTCTTGAGTTGGTGGCTTAGTCTCTTGAGAACTCCCAAGGGTCCAGGTTAGTTGACTCTGTTGGTCTTCCTGTAGAGTTCCTATCCCTTTCAGGGTCTTCAATCCTTCTCCCTACTCTTCCATAAGAGTCCCTGACCTCCAATGTTTGACTGTATTTACATCTGTTTTAGTCAGCTGCTGGGTAAACCATCTCAGAGGACAGTGATGCTAGACTCTTCTCTGCAAACATAACAGTATCATGAATAATGTCAAGGTCTGGTGTTTGACCATGGGATGGGTTTCGAGTTGGGCAGATTATTGGCCATTCCCTTGGTCTCTGCTCCATCCCTGCATTTTTTTAGACAGGGCAAATTTGGGGTCAAAAGTTTTGTGAGTGAGTTGGTGTCCTTATCTCTCCACTGGGAGTCCTGTCTGGCTATATGAGATGGCCTTTTCAAGTTGAATATCTCTACTGTTAGGCATCTAAGCTAAGGTCACTCCCATTGACTCCTGGGAGCCTCCCCATACCACATCTCTGAGACTTCCTAGTAATTCCTCCATTCTCATCCTAACCCCTGGCAACTACAAACTTCTATTCATTTTCTTGGTCATCTAGGTGTCTTTCCTCTTTCTCCTCATACCTGGTCCTGAACCCTCTATTTCCTTCCTCATCCCCTCTCCCACCCAGTTCCTTCCCTCAATCTGCCTTCTATAAAACTATTTTATTCTCCCTTCTAAGTTAGATTCAAATATCCTTGTTGGGTCTTACTTCTTTCACTGATACATTTTCCACAGATATCTATATATTTGAAAATTATATTGCATATACAATAATATTTTAATATTTCCTCTTTAAAAATTAACAATACTTCTAGGTCAGAGGCAAAGAAATGTATAGATTTTATAGTTCTAATAAAATATGCTTCAATTGGTAAGCAGTGTTAATTTTCAAATTTTAGTTTATTGGACATTAGACACAAATATCAAATGTTATGAGGATTTTTAAAAATAATACTATGGAGAAATATGATATGCTTTTCTTTCTCAAAAAAATTGCCTCCCTTCTATGTCACATATAAACCAAATCCTCTAATTGTCATTTCTAGTGATTTATACTAAATCTAAACATGCTAATTGGTCCAGAAAATTGTTGTCTATAAAACTTAGATTTATTCATAAGTTCCCTAAGTTCTAGGAATTTCGTTGCCCAGGTTTGCTCCTCCAGCAGGACTTCTATAATTTCTTTGTGACACAGAACTTCCCTGACAGCAATGGGTAAATTGCAAGTCAAAAATGTCAAAAGACTGACTTTTGAGAACAGTCATAGTGCCTCTGATGAACTATAGCTTGCAAAATATTGGTTCAGACTGCATATATAAGTGGTTCCTATGAAGTGGATATATACCTTTCCAATATGAAAGGTGCACTCCTTTCTACTGAGTTCAGGGTGTTTTTAAGTCTCATGGGTAAGAACTTACACATTCTCTAGCAAGTGTATTTTTCTTATGTACCATTGCTTATCATTACATTTTTCTAATTCACTTTACATCCTGATCACAGCCCCTAATACCTCCTCTCCTTCCAGCCCCACTCTTATAGTTTGCTCCCCCTGTTCCTCTTGGAGAAAGGGCCCCCCATCTTTGGATATCACCCCACCCTATGATATCTAGTCTCAGCAGGACTAGTCACGTTCTCTTACTGAGGTAATCAGGCAGTCTAGGTAGGGGAAGGGGATCCAACAGCTGGCAACAAAGTTAGAGACTGCCCCTGCTCCACTTGCTAGGATACCCACATGAACACCAAGTTACTACAAATAGAAGGGGTCTAGGTTCATCACTTTCATGCACCCTGATCCAGGTGGCCCAGGCTCTATGAGCCTGCATGGTCCTAGATAACTTAATCCTGTAGGTCTTCTTGTGGTGTCCTTGACCTCTCTGAGATGGTCAACTTTATTCTCCACTTTTCCACAATACTTCCCTAGCTCCACCTGATGTTTGGTGTGGTTCTCTGCATCTGCCTTTATCTGCTGTTGGAGGAAGCCTATTAGAAGACAGCTGTGCTAGGTTCCTGTCTGCAAGCATAGGCGAGTACCGTTGATAGTGTTAGGGCTTATCTGTCTCACAAGGAATAGGTTGCAAGTTGGGGCAGTCAGTGGTTGGCTGTTCCCTCAATCTCTGCTCCATCTTAATTGCTGTACATCCTGTAGGCAAGACATATGGTTGAAGTTTTGTATGTAGTTGGTGTCCCCTTCCCTACTCTGGAAGTCCTGTTTGACTGCAGGAGGTGGCCACTTTAGTCTCTATATCCTCCTCTGGTCGGAATCTCAGCTAGAGTACTCCCATAGACTCCTAGTATCCTCCCGAGTCCCAGTCTTCCAACTAGTTCCAGAGATGTTACCCACCAATCTCTATTTTCATTCCTAGCCCTCTTCTGCTTGCCTCTCCCCATACCCGATCACCATCCCCATTGTTCTCCTTTTTACCCTCTTTCCTACTCAATTCCCTCTCTCCATATACCTCTGATGACTCTTTAGTTTTCCCTTCTGTGTGAGATTTGTACATCCTTCCTTGGTACTCCTTATTCCCCAGTTCCCTCGGGTATGAGTATTATAGTATAGTTATCTGGCACTTTATGGCTGATGTCTACTTACAAAGCAGTATATACCATATGTGTCTTTCTAGTGTTGGGTTATCTCACTCAGGATGATATTCCAAGTTCTACCATTTATCTTTAAAGCTCAGTTATATCTTTGGCTTTAATAGCTGATGAGTTTTTCATTGTGTAAATATTTTCATTCTGTATTCATTGGTTCAGGGGTATCTGTTTTCTTGGTTTTGTTTGTTTGCTATGTTTATTTTTTGTTTGTTTGTTTCTGGTTATTAAGAATAAGGGTGCTATGAACATAGTGGAGGAAGTACCCTTGTGATATGGTGGAGCATCTTTTGGGTATGTGCCCAGGAGTGGTAGGTCTTAAGGTAGAACTATTTTTAGTTTCCTGAGAAATCTCCCAATTGATTTCCAAAGTTGGTGTACAAGTGGAACTCCCAGCCCTAATGCAGGAGTGTTCCCTTTGCTCCATATTCTTGCCAGCATGTGCTGTCACTTGAGTTTTTGATCTTAGCTATTCTGATGGGTCATTTTGATTTGCATTTACCTGATGACTAAGGTCATTGAAAATTCCTTTAAATGTATCTTGGGCATTTGAGATTCCTCTTTTGGGAAGTTTCTGATTAGCTCTGTGTACCATTTTTTTGGGGGGTGGGGATCAGGTTACTTGGTTTGTTGGTGTGTGATTTCTTAAGTTCTTTATATATTTTGGGTATTAACCCTCTGTTGGATGTAGGGTTGGTGAAAATACTTTCTCAGCCATTAGGCTGCCATTTTGTCCTGTTGATGGTGTCCTTTGCCTTACAGAAGCTTTTCAGTTTCATGAGGTCCCATTTATCAATTGTTGATCTTAGAGTATACACCATTGGTGTTCTGTTCAGGAAATGATCTCTTGTACCAATGTGTTCAAGGGTATTCTTCATTTTCTGTTCTATTAGAGATAGTGTATCTTGTTTTAACTTGAGATCTTTGATCCACTTGGACTTGAATTTTGTGCACAGTGCTAATTATGGGTGAATCTATTTTCATTTTCCTACATGCTGGAGTCCAGTTAAACCAGCAACATTTGCTGAAAATGCTTTCTTTTTTTTTCCATTGCAATATTTGGTCTTCTTTGTTAAAAATCAAATGTCCATAGGTGTGCAGGCTTATTTCTGCATCTTCAATTTAATTCCATTGATTAACATGTCTGTTTCTGTACCAGTGTCATGGAGTTTTATTAGTATTTCTCTGTAGTACAACTTGAGGTCAGGGATGGTTAGGTCTTTAGAAGTTCCTTTATTGTTCAGGATTGTTTTAGCTCTCCTAGTTTTTTGTTTATTTGTTTTTCCATATGAAGTTGAGAGTTGCTTTTTCAAGGTCTGTAAAAAATTGTCTTGAAATTTTGATGAGAATTGCAAAGAATCTATAGATTGCTTTTGTAAGATGATGATTTCCACTATGTTAATCCTACCGATCCATAAGCACAGGAAATCTTTCCATCTTCTGATAACTTCCTCATTTTTTCTTCAGAGACTTAAGTTCGTGTCATACTTGTCATTCACTTGTTTAGCTAGAGTTACACCAAAATATGTTATATTAGATAATGTAAGGGATATTGTTTCCCAAATTTCTTTCTCTGCCCATTTAGCATGTGTATAAAGGAGGGCTGCTGAGTTCTTTGAGTTAATTTTGTATCCAGACTCTTTGTTGAAAGTGTTTTTCAGTTGTTGGAGTACTCCGGTAGAGTTTTTGGTGTAGCTTAAGTATACTATCATATAACATGATACTATATATCATTCCACTATTAAAGTTATTGTGATACTTTGACTTCATCTCCAATTGGTATCTCCTTGATCCCCTTTGGTTGTCTTGTTGCTCTAGTTAGAACTTCATGTACTACATTCAATAGGGAGAGAGATGGCAGCCTTGTCTTATCCCTGATGTTAGTGGGACTGCTTGAAATTTTTCTCCATTTACTTTGATGTTGGTTATTGGCTTGCTGTATATTGCTTTTATTTTGTTTAACTGTGTGCCTTATATTCCTCGTCTCTCCATAACTTATAACATGGAGGGAAGTTGGATTTTGTCATAGGCTTTTTCTGTATCTAATGAGATGGTCAGTGAATTTTTTATTTAAATTTGTTTACATGATGGATTATTTTGATGGAATTTCATATATTGAACAGTCTCTGCAGCCCTGGCATGAAGTTTACTTGATCATGGTTGATAATTTTTTTTTTTGATGGACTCAGTTTGTGAGTATATTTTATTGAGTACTTTTTTTTATCAAAATTCATAAGAGAAATTTGTCTTAAATTCTCTTTCTTTGTTGAGTCTTTGTATAGTTTAGCTATCAGGGTGGTTGTGACCACATAGAATGAGTTTCACAGTGTTCCTTCTGTTTCTATTTTGTGGAACAATTTGAACAGTATTGGCATTAGCTTTCTTTGAAAGCCTGTAGAATTCTGCTCTAAACTCACCTGGCTCAGGGCTTTGTTGTTGTTGTTGTTATTGTTGTTAGGGATTATAGTACTATGTAGATGGTTTACCTAATCTTAATTTAGCTTTTGTAATTGGTATCTGTGTAGAAAAATCCATTTCATTTTGATATTCCAGTTTTGTAGAGGACACACATTTGATATAAGATGTAATGATTCTTTGAATTACCTCAGTGTTCATTGTTATGTCTCCCTTTTCATTTTTGATTTTATTTGGATATTGTCTCTCTGTCTTTAAGTTAGTTGGCTAAGGATTGGTCTATCTTGTTAATTATCTCAAAGAACCAGCTCTGGCTTTGTTGATGGTTTGTATTATTTTCATTGTTTCTGATTGATTGATTTCAGCCTTGAGTTTGACTATTTCCTGCTGTCTACTTCTCTTTGGTGTGTTTTCGTCTTTTTTTTTGTCATTTGTGTTTGGTATCAGAACTTCTTAATTTCTTCATGGAGGCACTTATTTGTATGAACTTTCCTTTTTGCACTGTTTTCATTGTGTCCCATATTTTTGATATGTTGTGCTTCATTTTCATTGAATTCTAGAAAGTCTTTAACTATTTTCTTTCCATGTTTTTGCATCTGTTGGGGCTTTCTTGTGATTGACTATATGGTCAGTTTTGAATAAGGTTCTATAAGGTGCTGAGAAGACAATCATTAGGTTCATTTGGCTCACAAAATATGTTAGATTCATTAGTTCTGTGTTTAGATTCTGTTGTGATGACATGCCTGTTGCTGAGTGGGGTGTTGAGGTCATGCGTTATTATTGTGGGAGGTTTCATGTGTGATTTAAGGTTTAGCAATGTTTCTTTTACAAATGTGGGTCCCTTGTATTTGAAGCATAGATCTTTAGAATTAAGAAGCCATCTACAGCATTTTTTCTTTGATGAGTATACAGTATCCTTCTCCTTGTCTTTTGATTAATTTTGGTTGGAAATATATTTTACTAGTTACTAGAATATCTGACCCAGCTTGCTTCTTGTGTTTGATTGCTTGAAAAACTTTTTCCAGCCCTTTACTGTGAGGAAATATCCATTTTTATTACTGAGGTATGTTTGTTGTATACAGCAGAATGATGGATCTTATTTTTGCAACCATTCTATTAGCCTCTGTCATTTTATTGGGGATTTGCATCCATTGGTGTTGAGAGGTACTAACCAATGGTTGTTAATTCCTGTTAGTTTAATGTTGGTTGGTGTTGTTTGTGGATGTGTGTGTGCATATGTATGTATGTGTGTGTTTTCCTTCTAATATTTTTTGTAGGACTAGATTGGTGGATAGATATTGTTAGAATGTGATTTTTTTTCTTGAAATGTCTCTTGTTTTCTCCATCTATATTGACTGAGAATCTTCCTGGTTATAATAGACTATATTGGCATCTGTTTTTTGTTTGTTTCTTTGTTTTGTTTTTGTTTTTGTTTTTTTAAAGGCTGTGAGGCATCTGTGCATGACTTTCTAGCTTTTAGAGTCTCTGTTTAGAGTTTTGATTTGTTTGCTGTAGTATGTTATCTGTCTTTTTCCCTTGCAGTTTTTAATATTCTTTCTTTGATCTGTATAGATTTTGTGTTTTTATTATGGGGCAGGAGGATTTTCTTTTTGGGTTCAGTCTAATTGGTCTTGTTTGTATAAGCTTTTGTATGTTTATACTCATCTCTTTTTGAGGTTGGAAGAATATTTTTTAGGCCTTGGAACTATGACTCTTCACCTTCTTCTATTTCTATTATTCTTAGGTTAGGATTTTTGTGGTGTCCAAGATTTTCTGGATGTTTTGTGTTAGGAATTTTTTAGATTTAACATTTTCTTTGAGTAATGTATCCATTTCTTCTATTATATCTTCTATACTTGAAATTCTTTCTTCCAACTTTGTATTCTTTTGGTGATGCTTGCTTCTGTTGTTCCCTTTCTTTTCTCTAGGTTTTCCATCTCAAAGATCCCTCAATTTTTGTTTTCTTTATTGCTTCTATTTTCACTTTCAGGTCTTACACAGTTTTATTTATTTCCTTCACCTATTTAATTGTATTTTCCTGTATTTTTAAAGGGACTTATTCATTTCTTCTTTATATTCTTTATTCATATCATCTTTATAAGGTTGGATTTAAGTTCATTTTCTTATACTTTGGTTGTGTTAAGATATCCAGTGATTGCTGTAGTAGCTCTGAAGGTGTCATATTACTCTGACTTTTGTTGGTTGTGCTCTTTTGAGGGTCTATAGCCATCTGATGGATTTTGTTTTGGTGTGTTCCTGTTATGTTAGGTACTGGGAATGGGGTTAACCTCAATGGTCCTTGTTAACCTCTTATGTGTATCCTTGGGCTCTATTGTTCTTGATCAGGAGGTCTGTATGGTTCAGGATCTGCAGATTTGCTGAAAGTGAGCAAAGAGGTGGTGGAAAATAGACAACTGTCAGGAATAGCAGACTGCTCAAGGCAGCTTAGGGTGCTCCAGAGGACTCAATGACCAATAAAAATGGGTGGGGGAAGGAAAGCTTACTGGTATAGTTCTGTATCTGCAGGTCTGATGAAAGTGGGCAAGAAGTGAGGGGAGAATGCAGGTTCCCCTGTGATAGCAGGTTTCATTGCAGCTTCTTGTGCTCCAGAGGACTCAGTAAGCAGGGAAGATAGATGGCAGAAGGGAAGCTAACCTGTAATTCATCAGAATCCAAAGGTCTGATGAAGGTAGGGGAAGAGGTGTGGAGACAATGGGGGTCCAAAGAAGGTAGCAGGTTGCTTAAGGCATCTTGGCATGCCCCAGAGGGTCCTTTATTTCTTTGAGAGATTTTGTTGCTTCCTCTTTCGAGGCCTCTCTGTTTGATAGTATTTTCCTGTATTTCTTTAAAAAATGTATTAATTTTCTTTTTAAAAACCTCTATCACCTTTAAAGATTGAATTTATGATTCATATCTTATGATTTGGTTGACTTAGTTTATCCAGGGCTTGGTATAGTAGGATAGCTGTGCTCTGAAGGAGTTGTATTGGTCTGGCTTTCATTGTGTTCTTATGCTGGCCTTTAGCCATTTGCTTGTTTCTGGATTTCCTGATGTGGTAGGTAATGGGGATGAGGGAGGTAATCTTGATGTTTTGTTATAGCTTTGTGTTGGACAGTGGAACTAAGGAACAGTGCAAGTCTCCCAGCAGTTGGGTGTGAGCCTGGTGACATAGCAGGTAGAGGATGGGGAAAGGAAGGGCAGAAACAGAGGTGGCTAGACAATAGAAGTTTTGAGGGAGAGCAAGATGATCTGAGCAGTTGGTAAGGGGTATAGGGAAGAAATCTAAAGTGTATGCTTCTGGATCTGTACATCTGACTAAGGTGGGCAGAGAGATAGTGGGGCAATGGAGTGCTGGGAGGATAGCATGCTTCTCTGGGCAGCGGGCCATACTGTGGAGGATGGGGCAGGGAATCTCATAGTAGTGTTTTTAAAACTTAAATGTTCATAATAAACACGGGAGAACTACTAGAACAGAGACTATATATTTGATTCACCAGGTTTGTTTTAGTACCTACTAATCACTTATTTAAAAATTTACAAAAATTACATTTATATACAAAGTTGCCCAATATGATACATTTGCATACAAATTTAATCTCTAAAATTTACTATACTGGGAATTTTGGATATTGTGATAATTAGATTTGCTAATTTTTTATGTTAGTAGTTAAATCCTCAAAGATACTTTACTTTAGAAGTTATATTTTAACTATTTCATCATTAATCTAAAACATATTTGATTTATATTATCACAAATACAGATTTCTTAAAATGCTAATAAGTGCATTAAATTTACTTGAATATAATCAATTATGAACTTTAGAAAGTAGGAAATATATAAACTCTGGTAGTTATTGGATTACTTTCAGGATGTTCCACTTAGAATTGATTATTGAGCAAACTATTTAATTTGAACCTTTTCTTACATTAATGCAGACATTATTGTCTCTAAATATTAAGCTCAATTTAGTCCCTTATATTGGTACAACACACCACCATATACTAATATAATCCTTTAGAATTTCAAAAGAAAATTAATATCTCACTCAACTGGTCATTCCCTTCATTAGTTTTTAATGAATATTAATATCATTTTATGTGTCTTGAAGTGGCAATAACACTGAATTAATGAACTATTCTCCCTGGTGCCAGATTCTTTTCAGTTGTTTAATTCTTATAAGTACCTCTTACTTCTCTGTTTCTATGAAATCTGGAATGTTGTATGTTGAGTCAAAACCTTTCACCAGTGCAGGGAATAATTTAAAATAGTATATTTCCCTCAAAGTAACAAAGTAAAACAAACTTTAGAAGTAAATCAAACACAGAAGTAAAACAAACACAGAGGTGAATCAATGAAAATATGTGAGCCTGTTCTTACCTTTCTTCATTCTCAAATGGCCCTAGAATTCACTCTTTCCTGGTTAAAGTGATATTTCCCATTGCTTTCCTGAAGATGTGTACATTAACATTTTTCTTTCTCCATCCAATGGGGATTAATTTGAAGTGAAAGGATTCATTCTTTGTCTTTATTTTAGTAAATACTTACCATTATTTGAGATAATGTCCTTAGCAGATTTAGTTATACATGTTATTGCACTAGAATTTTCATCTTATATTCTTCTAATGATAATGCAAGTTCTATAAACTGAAACTTAAAATGACAATTATGCATATCTTAAAGCCCTAGCAACATGATTCCAACTCTACTCTGTCTCAAAGGAGTCAATAAGCATTAATAGTTAGAAATTAATATACTTGCCAAATGTGTATGTTTAAATGAACCTCATGTGTTACTATTTCCATAGACTAAATGATAATAGCAGTAATACTGTATTTTAGTTATATTTTAATTCTTTAAATTAAACTCCTTCCTTGTCCTTCTTCCAACCATTTCTAAATACCTTTTCATGATCTCTCATAAACTTATGGCCTTTTATTAAATTTGTGTGTGTGTGTGTGTGTGTGTTTGTGTGTATTCCTAAATATATAAATACAACCTGCTTAGTCTGTATGACACCTATGAACAGTGATGGCCAGTATGGCATGATAACCTTAACTGTGTAAAACTGGCATACATATGTTGCAAGAAATATTAAAAAATGACTGGCAAGCTTCCTACACTACTGCTGGGCACTGGGAACTCTCTGCCCCTTGTGGCTTGGCTGGCCACGCACTGGTGGGCAATAGCTGACCTGTTTTTATCTTGTGGAGATTCTGACTCAGAACCCCACAATATTTCTACCCAGCTTGATAGGTTCCCACTGGCCGGTTGTTACCATGCCAACCCCATGTTTCAAATCCCTCACGGCCTTTGAGGTGCAAGTCAGGCAAATCCATGCTTTGCCTCAGTACCTTTCTCTCTTAAAACCCTGACAAGCTACCACATGAAGGAAAACACAACACAAACTTAGTTCAGAAACGACAGTAACTCAATTGCTGGCTGCAGCAACTAAAATCCTAATCTCGTAAGCATTATTAAATTTAAATCCTCCAGTGGTAAATCCTGATGAATCCACCTGTGAAACTGGGAAACACGTGTAGCTTCATCTTGTCCTCACACTATTCGCATCCAAAAAGGTCCTAACTCTCTGCTGCTTTCTCTCTTCCCCGATCCAACCCAGAAGATTGGCTCCTTTATTCATTAGGGGATTGGTTCACAAGAAGTCACCTGAGGGCTGGTGAGATGGCTAAGCAGGTAAGAGCACTGACTGCTCTTCCGAAGGTCCTCAGTTAGGATCCCAGCAACCACGTGGTGGCTCACAATCACCCAAAATGAGATCTGACACCCTCTTCTTGTGTGTCTGAAGACATCTACAGTGAATTCTGCCGGAGTGAGTGGGGCCGTCCTGAGTTCAATTTTCAGCAGCTACATGATGACTCAAGGCCATCTGTATAGCTACAGTGTACTCATACAAATAAAATAAGTAAATCTTAAAAGAAAAAAAAAAAGAAGTCACCTGAGTATATGACTCACTCCTTGTCCACTGCCCCTCCCAGGGGAGCAGAATTAGCATCAAAATACAAACAGCACCAGGCCCATCCACAACATACATACACTGGCAGTAACCAAGAACTCTCCAATTGGATTTAAGGCCCACTAAAAACAGATATTAATTATGCCTTATATAGGAAACCTAGATAACTACCTGGGGCCGGTCAGGTCATGGTTCTTGGAGAAAAATCTAAAACTTCTACTTTACTAAAGCAGCATAATTCTTAATTAGAGTCTAATGATTTATGCTTGTATACCCTGATATGTATAGGTATAAACCCCATTAAGTAAACAGATTTTTTTTTCAGCAGATGGAAACAATTACAGGAAACTAATTGATTCAATACAGACAACAGTGACTGTATGGTGCCTAGACTAAATGATATGACCTGTATGGTTTGATCCAATATATTTTGCATTCAGAAAGCTCTTCTGTGATGAACCTTGAATATTGCAATATTGATTTTCTAGGCAGGAAATCCTCACTGAAGCACTAGTGGAAATACTGTTCATGAAGCTAATAATCCACTCTCTTGACTACAACTGAGGCCTTCTACAAAGGAGAGAATTTATGTCTAGTACTGGAAACATGGTCAAACTTATGACTCATGGGATCAAATGTCTAAGGGGAGAACTTTTTCTCATTGCTGGACTAAATAATCATTTTGTCAAACTCTCATAAATATTTTTGTTGGTATCCATGTATTTGTGGTGCTTTCAATATTAATTAGAGAATCTATAATTTGACTTCTCAACAATGTTGTATAAATAGTGGTTTAAAAAAAAAAACATACAAGAGATATGACATGGCCCTTGAAAGCTACATAGAAAGTCACAGCATGTCTGTGATTGGCATGAGGACTTTACCAGATTCAACCAGTTCAAAATCATAAATGGGGTATGGAATCTTGAGACTTCATATCTAGTACAAAACTACATGCACTTGTTGGCATCTGAGGCAAGATGAGTCACTTTTCTTTTTTCTTTTTCCTTTTTTTTTTTTTTCTAAGACAGGGTTTCTCTGTATAGCCCTGGCTGTCCTGGAACTCACTTTGTAGACCAGGCTGCCCTCGAAGTCAGAAATCCACCTGCCTCTGCCCCCAAGTGCTGGGATTAAAGGCGTGTGCCACCACGTCCCAGCTAAGAGTTACTTTTCTTATGAATGATGTCAGTGGGTAGATAATCCAAGCTGCCATGGTTGACTTGATACCTATGCATGTATGGGCGTCAATAATTTGTCTCAATGGGTATAAGCAAAACAAAGCAAAACAAAACAAATCATGATATTGGGAAGGAGATGGATTGGAGAGGCACATGAGATATTAAAGGGAGGGAGTGAATTTTACTTCAGTATAATTTATTGTAATCTAGTTGGTTGAATCCCTAAGGCAAAATATATACTTTTTGAGTAACCATTTGTTCAAAATCTCAGATGACTGAATGAAAATATGAATGGTCAATAATCTTGGAGCTTATTGACTTGGAGGAGTATGTAAAGTGTCTCTGTGTGCATCAAGCAAAGTCAGGACCAGTCCAGAAATCTATTTGCTACGATATTCACAGAACAAGTTGTTGTACAGTTGGTCAAAGAGAAAAAATTGAAATACTGGCTTTCCAGTTATTTAAATTAAGTAACAATTACACCACACTTAATGTCACCAATGACTAAATAAATACATAAGAAATAGGGAAGCAGGGCAGTGGTGGTGCACGCCTTTAATCCCAGCACTTGGGAGGCAGAGGCAGGTGGATTTCTGACTTTGAGGGCAGCCTGGTCTACAGAGTGAGTTCCAGGACAGCCAGAGCTATACAGAGAGAAACCCTGTCTCAAAAAAAAAAAAAAAAAAAAAAAAAAAAAAAAAAAAGAAAGAAAAGAAAAGAAAAAGAAATAGGGACACATAGGAGCCACGGAAAAAGAGAAGCAATTAGTATAAAAAGGAAGAAGTACTCAGAGCAGTGAACAAAATTTCAGGACAGCTGCTGATGTTCTTCAAAGCCATTGACACCACAGTTATACTTCCTGTCACTAGTTAGTAACAATCATGTGGAGTTTGGATCGAGACAGTGAGAATCAGCAGAAGAAGTTGGGGCAGGGAAGAGAGGAGGATATACCTTGAGACTACATGAAGGTAATCTGCAGAGCATATTAAAAGAGGCAGCCCAAACAATAAACAATAACCCCTTTTACTGGCCAGATATGGTCTGAGTATCCTATGAGTGTTTTCTCCAATATTACATAAGTTATTTTATCCCGTAATATTTTTTGTTAAATTACTAGTTATTTATTCTATACTAATCCAAGAGAATATAGTGAGTTTGAATTTCCAGTACAGTACACAATTGAGGAAAATTAATTTTCTGATAAGATCTTACAACTCTAGTATATTGGTAGCAACATCTCATTAAAGAAATGATAGTGCCAAATATTACATGAGAAAGAAAAACATGATCATTTAAAAATCTCATTAAATGTGTGCAAATAAGAAATATGTATATATGTATATATATGTTATATAAGAAATATATGTATATATGTCAATTAAAATTACATGCTTGGTTTCTGTTTCATAATGCACATTTACTGTATTGAGATGTTGTAGACATATAATCAAATATATACAGTGACAGCATTGAGCAATAAAATAAAATTAAGTCTAATCGCTTGTAGTGGTCAATTTGCATTGCATGGCTTTACTTCCCTATCATTAGAACTTGGCAAGTATATTATTTAATTCCTTTTGCTTATCCATTTATCAACCCCATAAACCTCACCCTCCTTCACATTGTTCACTGATTAAAAAAAAATCACTTCATCCTTCTCTTAACTGAGTCATAACACTGGAGAAGAATATTCTGGATAAAAGTCAGTGTCTAAAATGGAGCAAGACACTTCTGTCCCATTCATTACATGATATCCAAACTGCATCTTGAAATTGTATTAGATTTCTTTTAGTTCAAGTCCTCGAGCAAAGTAATATGCATAGCACTTGGCCTTCACTAAAGTCATTTTTAAAAGTAATTTAGCAATGTAGCTTATTTTTTAAAAGTTCTAGATTTCTGATTACATAATGTGAATTATTCATGGAAGCTTAAAATTACACTGATTAACAAGGAAGATATTTTATATAGAAATAGTCAAGTTATAAAGTTATTAATATTATTATTATAGCACATAAATATATGATGAGACAGTGAGAATGAATATCATATATTTACTCATACTTAAATTTTGTAGACAAGATTTGGAGCTGTGAAGTCACAGAGAGAGTTTTCATCTCATTAGATGCCAAGAAAGTGACAAAATTCAACACCTCTTAATAGTAAAAGACTTGGAAAGATCAGAAATTCAAGGCCCATACCTAAACATAGTAAAAGCATTACACAGCAAAACAGTAGCCAACATCAAACTAAATGGAAAGAAACTTGAAGCAATCCCACTAAAATCAGAGGCTAGATAAGGGTGCACACTATTCTTACCTATTCATTACAGTACTCAAAGTCCTTGCCAGAGCAATTAAAAACAAAATGAGGTCAAAGGGATGTAAATTGGAAAAGAAGAAGTAAAAATATCACTATTTGCCCATAATAAGATAGTATACTTAAGTGACCCTAAAAATTCCACCAGAGAACTCCTAAACCTGATAAACAATTTCAACAAAGAGGCTAGATATAAAATTAATTCAACAAATCAGTAGCCCTCCTCTACACAAAGGATAAACAGACTAAGAAAGAAATTAGGCAAACAGCACCCTTCACAATAGTCACAAATAATATAAAACACCTTGGTGTGACTTTAATCAAGCAAGTGAAAGATCTGTATAACAAGAACTACTACTCTCTGAAAAAAGAAATCAAAGATTTCAAAAGATGGAAAGATTTCCTATGCTCATGGATTGGCAAGATTAATATAGTAAAAATGCCCCTCTTGCCAAAAGCAATCTACAGATTCAATGCAAAATTCCAACTCAGTTTTTCACAGAATTAGAAAGAGCAATTTGCAAATTCATTTAGAATAACAAAAGAACCAGGATAGTGAAAACTATTCTCAACAATAGAAGAACTTCTAGGGGAATCACCATCCCTGACCTCAAGCTGTACTACAGAGCAATTGTGATAAAAACTATATGGTATTGGTACAGAGACAGACAAGTAGATCAATGAAATAGGATTAAAGACCCAGAAATGAACCCACACACCTACGTTCACTTGATTTTTGACAAAGGAGCTAAAACCATCCAGTGGAAAAAAAGACAGCACATTCCACAAATGGTACTGACTTACGTGGCAGTCAGCATGTAGAAGAATGCAAATCGACTCATTCTTATCTCCTTGTACAAAGCTCAAGTACCTGTGGATCAAGGACCTCCACATAAAACCAGATACACTGAAACTAACAGAAAAGAAAGAAAGGGAAGAGCCTCAAATACATGGGCACAGGGGAAAATTTTCTGAACAGAATACCAATGGCTTAGGTTCTAAGATCAACAAAAGACAAATGAGACCTCATTAAATTGCCAAGCTTCTGTAAGGCAAAAGACACTGTTAAGGGAACAAAACAGCAACCAACAGATTGGGAAAAGAACTTTACCAATCCTATATCTGATACAAGGGCTTATATCTAATATATACAAAGAATTCAAGTTAGACTCCAGAGAATCAAATAACTCTCTTTAAAAGCTAAACAAAGAATTCTCAACTGAGGTATATTGAATGGCTGTGAAGAATTGGGGGAGGGGGAGGTTAGCTGTGTATAGACAGCCTGGTCCCTACTCGAGCACAAACCTTGAACCCCAGTGACCAGGTGGGCAGTGACTTCTTCCTGCATGGGACAGCAGGTGTGTGCAGCCATCAGTCATGTAGGCAATGCCCCAAGCTCCTGGTATTCTGTCTGGGCTCCACTACTACAGTTACCTGGCAACAGTCAGGTATGCTTCTCCCCACAGTTACCTGGCAACATTCACGATGGCTCAGCCCACTATAAAAAGAGCTGCTTGCCCCCTCCTTGATTTCTCACCTCTTATTCTATTACTCTTACTCTTGTGCCCTTGTCCTACCCCTCTCTATCTTCCCTTTCCCCTTCTCTCCACATGACCATGGCTGGCTTCTACTTCCCTACTCTCTCCCTCTCTCTGCCTTTCTACAATAAACACCTTAAAACCATGGATTGCCTTTCTTATCTGGACCTGCCCAAAAGTCTGAACTCGACACCAGCAGGTCTGTGGGGACCCCAGACTGCACCTTCCGCATCACCCAAAGTGGGATGCTGCAGCTTCACACAGCCTAATGCCTACCCGGTGGTGTGTTGGGGATGCACACAATCAGACTTCCTGCATCCACTTCACCCAGTGGCTCGATCCTTGGTCCAGACACAGGACCCCATTTTTAATCCACAAAGCATCTAAAGAAAATTTCAATATCCTTAGTTATCAGGGAAATAAAAATCAAAATGGCCCTAAGATTCCACCTCACACCAGTCAGAATGGCTAAGATCAAAAATTCAGATGAGGAGGCGCTCTAACACACCAAGGATCAGCAGTAAGGAGGACATAACATCTGTCTCAATACCGGGAGTAACTGGGACCAGCGGGACCAGGCACACAGGAACTCCGCCAGCCCAGTGACTCAGGTTTCTTTTGGTCTGTCTGGGCTGGTGCCCTGAGCAGACCTTGGGCACAAGCTCTGCAGCCAGTCCCACAACACCCAGTGGAAGCTCCACTCCCAGGTGCTCTAACTAGCCTAGGGTCACAGGATCACAAAGACAGCTTGACTCTGAGGAATTCTGACACAACCAGGATCACAGGAAGGACAAGCTCCAGTCAGATTTAGCAAGGGCAGGTAGCACTAGAGATAACCAAATGATGCGGGGCAAGCATAAGAATATAAGTAACAAAAACCAAGGTTCCTTAGCATTATCAGAACGCAATTCTCCCACCATAGCAAGTCCTGGACACACCATTATACAGGAAAAGTAACATTCAGATATAAAAATCACTTCTCATGGTGATGATACAGGACTTTAAGAATGACATGAATAGTGCCCTCAAAGAAATACAGGAGAACACAGGTAAACAGCTAGAAGCCTGTAGCCCTCCTGGCTTGAGGGCTGATTCTTCAGACTCTGCCTGCCTCTCTTAACCACACCTCTCTGCCCACCTCCTACTATTTGCTACGCCTCGCTCCTGGTTCCAGTTACATTGGAAGTCCCGCCTCTACAGAGACCAAAGAAGCTGCTGATTGGGCCTATATGCTGATGAACTTGGGGGAGGGGTTTTGCCTCACCTATTCTACCTGTTGGCTTGTAACAAAGAGATTATTAAAATGCAAGATGGCTGGGTGATCACACCTCTTGAGTGTTGTCTAATTTTGACTTTCCATGTGGGTAAGATATAATTATGACTAGCCAATTTTCTCCTGACCTCATATTCCAAAAAACCCTTTTCTATGGTTACCGCTGGATGGTAACAGAAGCTCTTCAAGAGGAAACATAAAAATCCCTTAAAGAACTACAAGAAAACATAATCAAACAGATGAAAGAAATGAGCAAAACCATCCAGAATCTAAAAATGGAAATAGAAACAATAAAGAAATCAGAAAGAGAGACAACCCTGCAGATAGAAAATGTAGGAAAGAGATCAGGAGTCATAGATGCAAGCATCACTAACAGAATACAAGAGATAGAAGAGAGAATTTCAGGGGCTGAAGATACCATAGAAAACATTGACACAACAGTCAAAGAAAATGCAAAAAGCAAAAAGCTCCTAACCCAGAACATCCAGGAAATCCAGGATGCAATGAGAAGACCAAACCTAAGGATAATAGGTATAGAAGAGAGTGAAGACTCCCAGGTAATGGGCCAGTAAATATCTTCAATAAAATTATAGAAGAAAACTTCCCTAACCTAAAGAAAGAAATGCCCATGGACACACAAGAAGCCTACAGAACTCCAAATAGGTTGGACCAGAAAAAAATTCCTCCAGTCACATAATAATAAAAACACCAAATGCACTAAATGAAGAAAGAATTTTAAAAGCACTAAGGGAAAAAAGGCAAGTAACATATAAAGGCAGGCCTATCAGAATTATGGCAGACTTCTCACCAGGGACTATGAAAGCTAGAAGATCCTGGGCAGATGTCATACAGACCCTAAGAGAACACAAATGCCAGCCCAGGCTACTATACCCAGCAAAACTCTCAATTACTATAGATGGAGAAAACAAGATATTCCATGACAAACATTTTTTTTTAACTTTTATTGCATTATGATGAGAAGAGTTGCATGATTTCAATTTGTCTGAATATATTAACATTTAAAAACATATTTTAAGTAAATAGAATTAAATCACATTCTTGTTTCCCTTTTGTACCCCAACTCCTCCCAGAGAATCCCTCTTCAATACCTATAATATCTTTTTTGTCATATTCTTTAAAATTTATAAAATATTATAACAATAAAAATGAGTATTATAAAAGTTGTTTGATATAAAACAACAATGAATTTAACAGTGTTATGTGGATGCTTGTCTACAGCAATACTGAAAATGACAAAACCAAATTTACACAATATCTTTCCACAAATCAAGCCCTACAAAGGATAATAGCTGAAAAACATCAATATTAGGTGCAAAACTACACCCTAGAAGAAGCAAGAAAGTACTCTTTCAACAAATCCACACAAGCCTAATTCTACCTCTTACAACAAAAACAACAGGAAGTAACAATTACTTTTTCTTAATAACTTAATATGAAAATTAATATTACCAACATATGCTAATCGATTGAAATCTAAAAACATGATGAATTAGAAATTTGGTGATTGTCATCCAATGGTCTCTCTAATTTGGTAATTGGAGAAATAGGTCCAATATTATATAATCCATATACACTTTCAGCTTGTTTGTTCGTGACAGTGTCTTGCTGCGTACAACATAATGGTCTTGAGATCTTGCTTCTTCTATCTCAGCCTCTCTATTAGTATTGTTTATTTCATGTTTTTACACTGTACTATGGTTTTCAGAACAGCCTACATATTTAAAAGTATTTATATACCCAAAAGTAATGTAGACAATTAAATTGGGAGGGAGCTTGTAAGAGAAAAAAAAAAGTCACATATTTAAAGACCACATATAATTTATTTTCTGTTGTCAAATTCTTCAAATCTAGTGTTTTACACAAACACACACACACACACACACACACGAGGATTCTCTCAACCCTTCCAATTCTAATTCTATTGCTGTTGTGATTGTTGTTGATGATGATGATCTATTTTGCTTTGACGGCATATAATACAACTAAACAAATGGAGGAACACAGGCCTAGAATAGTACTGATGCTAGACAAACTAAGATGATAACAATGCTGAAGGACACCAGCTCACTGATGTCTTATGCTTTCTTTCATCAATCATTACCAGTTGCTTTTGGTGGCATCACTGGCTTTGCCAAAGCAGGTAACCATGCCCCTCCTAGCTAGTCAGGCCTTCCTGAAGAGTCCGGCTAGACTGTTCATCAGCTTTTCTTGGAATCCAAAGAGCATTTGTGTTTTCCTAGCTACCCCTGAGAGATTGGTTAGCATTATGACAATAAGTTTCTGCTAATCTGGAAAACATATTTCTGCAAGTTTGAGTGTACACATTTGCCAATTTACTGATAGCTGACTAACTTTGATTTGTTATATTGGATAAACATCATTAATTGTTAAAGTCCCAACCTTTTTTGGGGGGGGATGTGGGGGTGCTACAGATTGAATCTAAGATCTCACATCTGCTACCCAAGCATTACCACAGAGGTCAAACTATCACTACTTTCAGTGACAATCTGTGTTTTCTGTGCTCTTACACAGTATAGTGTTTTAGGTAAAACCAGATAAAAAACCAGTTCCAGCTGACTGTGGAATTAATCTCAGCATGTGAGAGGTAGAAGCACAAAAGTCTCTGTGTTGGAGGCTGGCCAGGGATACATAGTGAGATCCTGTCTCAAAATTCAATTTAATTTAACTTAAAAATAAAATTTCAGTAATGCCAAAACAAGGTAATGAAGCTCATAGTAAAATTTTATTTTGTTGCCCGGTGTGGTAGTTCACTCCTTTAATCCCAAATCCCAACATTCAAAGAGGCAGGCAGATCTCCGTGAGCTGGAGCCTGGTACACAGAGCAAGTTCCATGCCTAATGGGACTGCTTAGTGAGACCCTGTAAAAGAAAAAAAGTCTTTCTTGAGTCAGGTGTGGTAGTGCATTTGGGAGAGTAAGGCTAGAAGATCATGATCAAAGCCAACTGGGCTAAAAATCATGTTGTGGGTCAGCCTGGGCTACATAGCAAGATCTTATCGTATGGTTATGATGGTGGTGATGGTGATGGTGATGATGATGATGCTTTCTTGAATAACTACTAACTATGAAATATGTATTGATTAATCTTCTCCAAAAGACAGAATCAATAGGATAGGTGGGAAGATGGATAGCTAGATAAATGATAGCTATCCATATTGGTAAGGGAATCTGTTATAAATATTGGCTTACCTACTACAAGGGAGAAACTAAGATGCCAGGTAGCTTGGCTCAGTTCAGGTCCAAAGTCCTCAGTACCTGAAGGTTTGGCAAGTGAGGGTTTCCTATTATAAGCACTAGAAAGATCATTGATCACCACCCCTCTCAACCCACACTCAACCTTCCCTCACTTAACCTAGTCATTCATACGTCTTCTCTAGAAATACCCACCTAGATGCCCTCAAAAGTAGTGATGCATTTAACCTTTAGGTATTCTTTTCTTCTTCTTTTTTTTTCTGAGTTCAAAGCCAGCCTGGTCTACAGAGTGTTCCAGGACAGGCAGGGCTATACAAAGTAACCCAAAAAATTAAAAATTAAAAAAAAAAAAGAAATTCATTTTAGTGATGAATCATGTATGAGCTAATGTACAGCATAAAATTTTAAATCAAATGTATTTTATATATACATATATATAGCGTATTTATATTATTTTCCCCTTCTCTCTCTCCCCTCATGGCCCATTTAATTATTACTATCACATGTATGGTCAAGCCTGCTCAGTCAGTCAACAGGGTCTCGAGGGAGGGAGTGAAAATTAAAGAAAGAAAAGACAATTAGACAACACTATAGTATGATTCCAGCAAGAGCTAAAGCAACTTTATTTTTTCTCAAGCTGCTTTTACACATGCAAAGATAGGGTCAGTTCCAGGTCAAGGAACAAACAAGGTGTCTTAGTTAGGGTTTCTATTCCTGCAAAAACATCATGACCAAGAAGCAAGTTGGGGAGGAAAGGGTTTATTTGGCTTACTTCCACATTGCTGTTTATCACAAAGGAAGTCAGGACTGGAACTCAAGCAGGTCAGGAAGCAGGAGCTGATGCAGAGGCCATGGAGGGATGCTCTTTACTGGCTTGCTTCTCCTGGCTTGCTCAGCCTGTTCTCTTATAGAACCCAAGACTTCTAGCCCAGGGATGGCCCCACCCACAAGGGGACCTACCCCCTTGATCACAAATTGAGAAAATGCCCCACAGCTGGATCTCATGGAGGCACTTTCCCAACTGAAGTTCCCTTCTCTGTGATAACTCCAGCCTGTGTCAAGTTGACACACAAAACCAGTCAGGACAATTGACCCCTTGTCAACTTGACACACAAACACATCACTATTAAGCCTCAACCTTTATTTTCTTATTCATCCCCAAGATCTAGAGTCCCACAGTCTTTACATATTAAAAGTTTGATCAATTTAAAATGTCCAATATCTTTTAAAATTCAAGATCTCTTAACTGTGGGCTCCACTAAAATACTTTCTTCCTTCAAGAGGGAAAAATATCAGGGCACAGTCACAATCAAAAGAAAACCAATGTCTGGGATTCAACTCACGATCTCCTGGGCTCCTCTAAGGGCTTTGGTCACTTCTCCAGCTCTGCCCTTTGTAGCACACACCTTGTCTTCTGGGATCCAGATGCCTGTACTCCACTGCTGCTGCTGTCCTTGGTGGTCATTGCATGGTACTGGCATTCCCAAAACACTGCTGTGACTAGGTTTTACCAATAGCTTCTCATAGACTGTCTTCACGGTGCCAAGCCTCAACTCCTTTGCATGACACCTTCAGTCCTGGGCCATCAATTGCAAACTGAGGCTGCACCTTCACTTATGGCCTTCCATGGCCTCTCACTGTGTTGAGAGTGAGAGGTGCTCTTCATGACCCCTTCATGACTTCAAAACCAGTACTACCTGGGTAACTCTTACACATTACCAAGTCCTGCTGCAGCACAAGGTACAACCTTGGCTATCTCTGGAATACAGCCTCTTTGTGCTATCAGAAAACACTTCCTAGAAGATGTCACCTCAATGATGCTGGTATCTTCTTAATCACCGCTAATTTCTTAGCTCCAGCTAACTGGTATCAATAGGCCCAGTAATGCAAAGTTTTCGCTCTAGTAGTTCTGGTATCTTATTAATCACAGCTGATACTTCAGCCCCAGCTAACCAGAACCACAGAATCTTCACAATCAAAACAACATGGCCCTGATAAGAGTCTTTAATCTTCCCTCTGAAATTTCACAAGCCAGGTCTCCATCTTCTGCACTGTTCTTAACATGATCTTCTAAGCTCCTACAGAATATCCCACAGAGTTCTTAACAGCCAGTGGCTCTTCTAGCTCAAAATTCCAAAGTCCTTCCACAGTCCTCCCCAAAACATGGTCAGGTTGTCACAGGAATACCCCCATTCCTGGTACCAATTTGTCTTAGTCAGGGTATCTTTTCCTGCAAAAACATCATGACCGAGAAGCAAGTTGGGGAGGGAAGGGTTTATTCAGCTTACTTCCATATTGTTGTTTATCACCATAGGAAGTCAGGACTGGAACTTAAGCAGGTCAGGAAGCAGGAGCTGATGCAGAGGCTATGGAGGGATGTTCCTTACTGGCTTGCCTCCCCTGGCTTGCTCAGCCTGCTCTCTTATAGAACCCAAGACTTCCAGCCCAGGGATGGCCCCACCCACAAGGGGCCCTACCCCCTTGATCACTAATTGAGAAAATGCCCCACAGCTGGATCTCATGGAGGCACTTCCCCAACTGAAGTTCCCTTCTCTGTGATAACTCCAGCCAGTGTGAAGTTGACACATAAAAGTAGCCAGTACACAAGGCAATAAACAAAGTCACATGATCACTGTTTCTAGAGATTTATCAAGATGATCAAGATGCAAACAACACATTCCTCAGCAATATTTATCTGGGGCCTACTTTCTTGTCCTAGTCCAATGTCAAATATCCTTGTCAGATCCTTGTCAAGTATCTTTGAAGTGGCACCAAGAGCTCTCCACATATATACATTTAAGTAAACATATAAATACAATCTGCTGGATCAAAAAAAATAATTCAGGTGACAGCAGATGCTGGTGAGGATGTGGAGAAAGAGGAACACTCCTCCGTTTTTGGTGGGATTGCAAGCTGGTACAACCACTCTAGAAATCAACCTGGCTGTTCCTAAGAAAATTGGTCATAGTACTACCTGAGGATCCAGCTATACCACTGTAGGCCGGTCTCTCTCTCTCTCTGCTGATGACTAAGGCTCTCTACTACTGATGCCTGTAGTTGCATGGTGTATTAGTTAGTTAAAAAGAGGCAATGCATAATTGTGAGATATTTTATTATAGGAAAGGGAAAAATAGGCTGATCATGTAGAGATAAAGAAAGGAGAGGGGAAGAGAAGGAGAGAAAGAAAGGAGAGGAAGAAAGCAAGAGAGCAAGAGAGAGAACAAAGAGCAAGAGAGGAAGAAAGGAAGCAAGAGAGGACAAAGAGAAAGAGAGAGAGGAAGAAGGCAAGAGGGGGGAGGGGGAGAACCACCCCTTATATTTTGTGAGGCATGGCTTTCTGTCTGTAGGCTGGGTCATGCCAGGCTGTGGTCAGGTGACTTGGGGTAGGGTCCAGCTAGAATGCTGGGAGCTTGGGGCACTGTCTACCTGACAGAACACACATCTTCTGTGGGGGCAATTGTGAGAGGTTGTAACCGAAACAGGAGCAAAGGACTCAGGAGTTATGGCCGGACGACTTGGGTTCAGACCTATTACTCGACTGGGCCCAGGATGCCTAAACAGACCACTGCCCTACATATACCACTCCTGGGTATATACCCAAAAAATATACATATAATGAGGGCATATGCTCCACTGTGTCTATAACATCCTTATGTATAATAGCTAGAAGGTGGAAAGAATCCAGATGTCCTTCATCAGAAGATGGATACAGAAAATATGGTATGTTTCTACAATAGAGTACTACACAGCTATTAAAAACAATGACTTCATGAAATTCTTTTTTTTAATTGAGGAGAAAAGTTTTTTAATGTATATTTTATTTATTTCCATTTCCAATACTATCCCCATTCTTGGTTTCCTCTCTACAAACTCCCTATCCTATCCCCCCTTACCCTGCTTCTATGAGGGGGCTCCCCCACCCACCTACCTATTCCTACCTCACTGCCCTACCACTCTTCTACACTGAGACATCAAGCCTTCAGGACCAAGGGCCTCCCCTCCCATTGATGCCAGATAAGGCCCCTTTAGCTCCAACAGTCTATTCCCTAATTCCTCCATTGTGGTCCCTGTGCTCTGTCCGATGGTTGTCTGCCAGCATCCGCATCTGTATTGGTCAGTATTTGGCAGAACCTTTCAGGAAACAGCTGTCCACACTGCTGCTGGGAAATGGATGGAAGTATAAAATATCATCCTGAGTGAGATAACCCAATCACAAAATTACACACATGTATGTACTCACTGATAAGTTGATATTAACCCAAAAGCTCGGAATACCCAAAATCCAATCACAGATCACATGAAGCTCACGAAGAAGGAAAACCAAAGTGTGGATGTTTCTGTCCTTCTTAGAAAGGGAACAAAATACTCACGGGAAGAAATATGGAGACAAAGTGTGGAGCAGAGACTTAAGGAAAGGCCATCCAGAGACTGCTCCACCTGGGGATCCATCCCATATACAGACACCAAACACAGAACCATTGTGGATGCCAAGAAGTGCTTGCTGAGATGAACTTGAAATAACTGTTTGCCAGAGCCTGACAAATACAGAGGGAGATGCTTACAGCTAACCACTGGACTGAGCATGAAGTCCCCAATAGAATAGTTAGAGAAAAGAATGAAAGAGCAGGGCAGTGGTGGTGCATGCCTTTAATCCTAGCACTTGGGAGGCAGAGGTAGGTAGATTTCTGAGTTTGAGGCCAACCTAGTCTACAGAGTGAGTTCCAGGACAGCCAGGGCTATACAGAGAAACCCTGTCTCGAAGAAAACAAAACAAAACAAAAAACAAACAAACAAAAGAACGAAGGAGCTGAAGGGGTTTGCAACCCCATAGGAAGAACTGCAATTAACCATGGCCATCCCCCGAGCTCCCAGGGAGAGACCCATGACTCTAGTTGCATGTATAGCAGAGGATGGCCATGTCAGACACCAATAGGAGGAGAGGCCCTTGGTCCTGTGAAGGCTCGATGGCCCAGGGGAATGCCAGGGCAGGGAGGCAGGAGTGGATGGGTGGGTAGGGCAATACCCTCAGAGAAGCAGGGTTGGAGGATGGGATAAAGGGTTTCCAGGATGGAGAAACTGGGAAAGGTGATAACATCTGAAATGTAAATAAAGAAAATATCCAAAACAACAACAACAACAACAACAACAAAAAGGATAAGGAAGTCATACTTGTATTAGTAGGAGTGATACTTAATACTGGACTAAAATATGTACTATACTCTCTTTCCTCAACCAGTATGTATATAAGGGAATATGCCTAAGACATCAACAAGAGCCCTCTAGAACTTGTAGTAGTGAAGGCCCAACTATGTACACAAAGTGTTCTATCTTCTAGCAAGTTATGTATTTCTGTGGCTAAAGGATAATGTTATATTAATGTGTTAATATCACACGAATTATGGATCAGAGCTAAGCAAAGGTTAATCATATCCACAATGTGCCTTCCCAACAGCAACATAGTAGCACATTCTAGCAAAGTCATCACTGTCATTAACTCTCACTCTTCCTATTTACACAGAGAAGACAGTGGACAGCCTCATCACTCTGTGCCCTTAGGTTCTAGGCAGTAGTAGGCATTTGATCTTATGAGTAAGTCTTAAAAAGCAAGTTGTGGCTTGAGACCAGAATAATAAAATACTTTTTTCAGGATTTTTTTATTTGGAGTACATGAAAGCTTAATCAATAACCAGAGAAAAGAATTTGAAGATTTATGCAATTTTAATTCAAAGTCAAGGAAATAAAAATTACATATAAATTAAAACCATGAAGAAACAGCGAAAAAGATTGTTCAAGTATTGAAAAACAAAACAATAAAAGAGCCTGGTTTCAGCGAGCATCAAAAGTGACACCAGATAAAAATGAAAACAGTATAAAAGTAATGTAGGATAATAGTATTGTCTCAGTATATATTTTCAATTAAACTAGTCAAAATTAAAGTATGTTTTGTGTGTGTGTGTGTGTGTGTGTATAGTACTTAAAAACCTAGTTTATCTTGAAAGCCAACTAATAGTTTGGAGATCAAAAAAAAAATCTCTTCATATCATAGTTTTAAAGAAATAGTGTTTCAGTTCAAGTTTGGTTAATGAATAAGTACAGTAAAACAGTGTTACACATGCAGGAACACTGCACATGTCCTTTTGCCAGAACCCATTTTCTTATTTGCAAGGAATGGAAGAAGAACCATCTAGAAAAGAATCTTCTTTCTTTTTATTCCCACCACCTTTATTCTTCCTGAGTTTAGTTAGTGCTGCCTGAATGTACATGACTATAAAGTAATTCACTTGAGTAAGGTCAACTTGGCAATGACAACCCCTAAAAAAGGTGACTCTTCCCCCCAACCCCAACAGTCATCAACTGCCAATAACTCATTTACCAGGCATAGGACTCCTAGGATTCCCTCAGTGGAAGAGATTTTCTATGTAGTACCTCATTAACACTGATTCCTCTTGAGAGAGTGAGGAAAAGTTTAGGCATCCCTCTGTTTACACTTTATTATGTTTTATTAAATTATTTTATTTATTTACATTCCAAACATTGCCTTCCTTCCTGATCCTCCATCAAAGAGTTCTTCACCCCATCTGACTATATTTTGCTTCAGAGTTCCCATACTCACCCCCACCAACATCCCCTTTCCCTGGATGATCAAGAATCTACAGGGTTAGGCACATCCTCTCCCACTAAGGCCAGACAAAGCAGTCCTCTGCTACATATGTTCCCAGGGCCATGGACCAGCCCATGTATGCTCCTTGGTTGGTGGCTTAGTCTCTGGGAGCTCTAAGGTGTCTGGATAGTGGATGCTGTTGTTCATCCTATTGGGTTGCACTCCCCTTCAGGTTCTTCAGTCCTTCCCCTAACTCTTCCACAGGGGTCTCCAACCTCATTCCACTGGTTGGCTGTAAATATCTGCATCTGTCTCAATCAGCTGCTCATAGAGGCCTCTCAGAGGACAGCCATGCTACTAGGCTCCTGTCTGCAAGCAAAGCATGATTTCAGTAATAATATCGGGATTTGCTGCTTATGCATGGGATGGATCCCAAGTTTGACTGGTCACTGGGTGGCATTTGCTTCAGGCTTTGCTCCATTTTGTCCCTGCAAATTCCTTTAGACAGGAACAATTCTGTATCAAAAATTTTGAAGATGGGTGGGTAGCCTCATGCCTCATCTGGGGTCCATGTATATCTATTGGAGATGGTCTCTTCAGGTTCCATCTCCCTACTGTTGGACATTTTAGCTAAGGTCATTCCCATTGAGTCCTGGGAGCACCTCACTTCCCAAGTCTCTGGGACATTTTAGAGGTTCCCCCCTGATGCTGCATATTTTCATTTATTCTCCTGGCCCTCTGGAGTTCTCTCCTGTGGCCTCTATAAATGATTCTGCCCCCTTTCCCTGCCTCCAATCTCCAAACCAGGCAGTCCAATCTGCCTTCAGTGGTTATTTTTTCCCCCTTCTAAGTGGGATTGAAGTGTTCACACTTGGATCTTTCTTCTAGTTGAGATTCATATGGTCTGCAAGTTGTATTATGGGTATTCTGTCCTTTTTATCTAATATCCATGCATGTCCTTTTGGGTCTGCTTTACCTTGCTCAGGATGATATTTTCTATTTCCTCTATTTCCACTTTAAGAAAAAGTTTGGTACTTGAATTTTATAAAGCATGCACATACCTTTTTTCCTCCAGTAAATCTTGAGTATTTGCATATCTCTATTATAAAATGTAAAAGCTAAAACTATAAAATGTCTAAGTACAAATATAATCTATAAAGCTCTGTATGTGGATTCACATTAACTAAAATTTACTTGAGATCTCCTATCTCTGGAATCATATACAGACTATGATTGACAAGAAGTACAAATGGCCAAGAACACTGGTGTGAGAGGAAATAGGGGTTTAGGGCTTGAGATAAAGCTGGGATTAGACAGGGGACTTGGGGAAGATGTACAAGTAGGAAGGAAATTGAGCACAGGCAACACATCCAGTTCACTAGATCTGAACCTCTGTATCTATGGATTCAATCAACCAGGAGTCAAAAATATTTAACAATTATATATGTGTATGATTGTAGATGAAGTATCTCTTTGTTCACACAGTACAACACTACAACACTGTATCTGGCATTGCAAGTTCAAAATATAGTCTATTGGATTAGTTTTAGTTGAACAAATACATTCATTGTCAAATAATCAGGGATCAGAAAAAACTCAAAAACACTTACAAAAGGAAATATTAGCAACTAGGCCTGCCCAAAAAGGTCTTCTTAAAATATATTTATGAGAGAAAAGACATCACATGATACACTGTTGTCAACAGGAGGAAGGAACACAGAGAAGCCACATCTCCTTTCTGTTCATTATTTTTGATAATTCCTGAGAATTCTTGCATCTTGAAGTCCTTGGATACTACCACACAAATAAAACTTGTCCAACTCTATTTGAAGAATGGCTTCCCTCTAAAGTTGGGTAAACCTCAAATTAGACTGCCTTAAACTGACACTTAAATTGACTTAGCTACATATCCTGCTTGCTAGTGTCTTGATTGGAACACATTTTAAGTCATCTACATTTAACATAAATATTTAATCAAAGTTTCCAAGCCTGCTTTGAAGTATCTCACAGCAGTCATTTCTCAAGTCAGGTGTCTTGACTAATCAAACCTTAAGAAAAAGTGCAAAATTCATAATGATACCATCATTTTATTGAATCATTCTAGTTAAATTTGATTTCAGTTCAGAAATCACAACATTTGCTTCTGTCTGATAGAAATGCAGCTCAAGGTTATAATTTTCACTTTGATTGAAGGGTCTACATAACTTCCATGTTTGAGGATTTATATGAACTTCAAAATTATATGAGTTCTATTTAGACCTATTCCTTATTCCCTTTTAAAAAGAGAGGAATAGGAAGGGAAAGGGTTTAAACATTCTGCCTTGTCACTTAGGTCAAGTATGAACAAAGTCTTCTAAAAGAAGTGTGTCTTTGGCAAACACTAATTATATAAATAATTTTTCCAAAGTTTTATTTCTGAATATCTAAAAAATGAAAATATTTCTTATTATATAATCTGCCCAGATGAGTAGAACTGAGATGTTGTTTAGGTAGTAATATAAACAGTTCTCTTTACCCATGACTTCATGTTCCATCAATTAATTTCTCCACAGCAAATCACAGTCCAAAAACACTAATAAATGTTATTTTGGAATATAGAGAGATTACTTTCATGTAACTTTATTACTTGACTTACTTATTACTAATTGTTGTTTAACATCTTACAATATCAAATATATAAATTAAATTGTATCATAAATAAATATGAATATAGAAGAAAAACATGTATTATTCACAAAATTCAATTCCTCTGCCTGTTGACCATTCCCATGGAAAACTGTGACTACTGTATACGAAGGTTACAAATGGAAACAGTACTGAAAAGACAAACTGTAAAAGTAGGTAAACTTTCATTACCAAAACCATTTGTGTGTGTGTGTGTGTATGTGTTACATTAACCTTTTAAAAAATGTTTGTGAGAAAAAAAGTGAATTATTTTGAAATATTCACTTGGTATATTTCCTGGCACACGAACTGTTATATTTGGGCATTTGCTTAGCAATCTTTATTTACTACCAGGGTTAAAAATGAAGGGTGGCTCTTCTTTTAGGATGAGGTTTTATTAAATAGTGATAAAACATAAATCAAAAGAATGCTAACAACCTTTTGCATTACAATTTTCCAACAACAGAACCCAGGAAAAAAACCACTCAAAAAAACTTAGCATATAGAGTTATTATTGAAATTTGGAAATCCTTTTCTAGCCCATAAGTACTATTGTAACCAGCATCCTGGGTCATGTACCAGGAAATACCCAGGCAGGGAAGAAATGGCTGCAAAGTGAAGTCTATAGACTCAGAGAAAGAGGGAAAATGCATGGACATTTTGTGAACAATAAGTGAGACATACTCTTTGCAAGAGGCTGTAGATATTTATACACAAATGGATGATTACATGTAACTTTCCTGATAGACTGGGAAACCCTACCTTCTTGCTCTCTTAGCATGAAAAAAAAAAAAACAGTGAGTGGAACAGAATGCAAATATCTGGGAAATCAGAATTTCCTGAATAAATTTGTGGTAACTTGTAAATGAGACTAAATGAAAAAGAAAGAGAACACATAACAAGATTGAGCAGGTCAGGGACCCAGAGTGTATGTCAGTAGGACGTGTCTGGCATGGAGCATAAGCGACACAGCTGACATAACTGACATAACTGGAAAGCTATGGATATTAAGATGTGTTTCATAATTTTGTTGCTAGTACTAAGAGGTGACTTCTAAATTGTGTAAGTCTTGAGGTCCCTAAGTTAGTCCACATGTTTTCAGAGGGGACAGAAGGATAACTAAAAAGGTGTTTATGCCAGAAGCCACCTCAAAATAACAAGAATCTTCAACACTCTTCATTAACAGCTTCTCTTTAGTGACATGTAACTTGTACTTAAGTACTTTATATATTGCTATTGACTATGACTTGGATAGTTATTATGGTAAAAGGATTATCAAGGTTTTACTTATTTTTTTTCCTTTTAAATTAAGGATGTTGATATATAACCCAAAGTGTCTTCAAAAGTTTTCAAAATGTGTCCTGGCTGACTCTTAACCTATATTTTTCTGTTGGTCTCTCAAGTGTTGATATTACTAATGTGTGGCACCATGCTTTAGAAAACTTAGTGTTGCTGATTCTGAGAGCTTTGAAAATGCTAAGCAATCTCTACATCTGGACCATGTTCCCAGATT
>NW_022196905.1:14976050-15097294 GCF_008632895.1 Mastomys coucha
GTTCTACCTTAAGACACAGCTATGCTAATCCATGTACCCAAAAGATGCTCCACCATACCACAAGGATCCTTGTTCCACCACATTCATAATAGCTTTATTAATAATAGCCATAAACTAGAAAAAAAACAGATGTCCCTCAATCAAAAAATGGATAAAGAAAATGTTTATTTATACAATGGGATATGACTCAGCTATTAAAAACAAGGACATCATGAATTTTGCAGGCAAATGAATCAAAGTTGAGAATATCATCCAGAGTGAGGTAACCCAGACCCAAAAGTACATGTATAGTATGTACTCACTTATAAGTGGATATTAGCCATAAAGTACAGAATGCCTATGCTAAAATCCACAGACCCAAAAAGCTAAATAACAAGGATGGTCAAAGGGAACATGTTTGAATTTCCTTCAGACAGGGAAGAAAATGATCATTGGACATGGATGGATGGAGGGAACTGGGTTGAGGAGGAGATGGGAAGGGGAACAGGGGTGGATTATGTATGAGACAAGTGTAAGGAAAGCCAAGGAGAAAGGACCAGGAGAGTGAATGGAAATCAGCAGGGGGGGGGAAGGCATCTCCAGAATGTGCCAAATATCAGGGAATCTACGAGATGACTATGAGACTCCTAGCACTGGGTGATATGGATCCTGCAGTGACTGCCTCCTGTTGTCAGGCAGGGCTTCTCCTGGAAATATAAAGACACCAACACTCCTACAAAACCTTAGACACCAAATCTGTCCTGCCTACAGAAGTGCAGGGACAAAGAGGGAGCAGTAACTGAGGGAAAGGCCAAGCAAATATTGACCCAATTTGAGACCTATCTGTTGCATGTAATCTTAAAAATCCATGCTTGCTCCTACTTAGAGGTCCTGCTCTCCACCAATAGCCATCTCACTCAGCCCCTACAGCTAGCTTCACCAAGCCACCCAGGTCTCACTCACCTCAGCCAATCTGCCAGCTCTGACCTTTTCCCAAGAATGCTGGAAGCTACAACTTTCACTGGCCAACTACCACATGGCTAGCTCCACCAAGCTTCCAATGACAGTTTCAGCTATTCCCTTTCTCTGCCCTCCTTTGTTCCCCAATGGAAAACACCAGAAAGTTCTAACACTTTAAAACCAGTCAAATAACACAACCACTGGGCACAAAATCTACTGCCTTAAACTCAACAGCTATCCTATATCAGAATTCCACCAGTGGCAGAGGCCACCACTGGTTCTAGTTGCCCCTAGGCCTTACATGGCATTTGGCTTCCTCTTCACCGAGCCTGGCTGCAAAGGGACCCTCTCTATCTCATCCCCTCCTTTTCTTCCAGGGAACCATAAATCCCACCTTTCTTTTCTATGCCAAGCAATTGGCTTCTGCCATCTTTATTGACATAATCAAGAACCAATTAAGGAAACAATGCCTCCACACACACCCATCCCATGGTTAAGAACCAATCCCTGACACTATTAATGTTGACCTATTATGTGTACAAACAGGAGCCTAGCATTACTGTTCTCTAAGAGGCTCTACTCAGTTGCTGACTGATACAGAAGTAAAGACCCAGAGCCAAACATTAAATATAGCTCAGGAAATCTTGTGGAAAGTCAGGGGAAAGATGGAGAAACTCAGAGGGACAGCAATTTCACAAGAAGACCTATAGATTCAACTAACCTAAAACATTTGGGGTTCCTAGAGACAGAATCATCCACTAAAAAACATACATGGGATGGACCTACGTCCCCTGCACATATGTAGCAGATGTACAGCTTGGTCGTCATTCAGGTCCTCCAACTACTAGAGCATGGGCTGTCCCTGACTCTGTTGTTTGGCTGTGGATCCTGCTCCCCTAACTAGGATGACTCATTTGGGCTCCGTGGGAGAGGATGTGGCTATCCCTGAAGTAACTTGATGTACCTGGGTGAGTATATCACCCAGAAGAAGCTAATAACTAGCAGATTATCTTCCTGAGATGAGTCTGCCTTGAATTAAAATCCAGGACAGATTTACTCCATAGGCAAGGCCCAGAAAAAAATTCAATTTAGGAAATATTCCTACTAGTAATGTGCTTTTTCTGTTATTATTAAATATATAACTATCACTATATATTAGCTTACTCCTTTGAAGAGATCTCTGAAGAACAATAAAGACACACTATCTCATAATTATACTATATAGACAAATAGGTAATAATTCTCTAGAATTCTTGATTTTATTCAAATAATTTTAGGAGCAACATTTTTGAGATTATCTTAGTTTACAGAAAGATATAATAAAGTTAGGACTAATAATGAAATGTGACCACTTCTCAGAATAGTAAGTAAATGATTCATAATAAAAAATACAATGAGCTTTCATACTCACACTCAAAAAAGTAGACTTGACAAATTTGTGTTCAAGGAAAAACATGTAGATCCAAGGATAGCCAAAGGTGTACATTATAATAAGGCCATGTAAAAACTGTTGCTTTTAACATTTAATGAGTATATTATAATGAAACACTGCTTTGAACATAATACCAACATCCTTCAGAAACTCACATTTTATGAAACATTTTATCTCTGAGGTAATTCTCTAAAGAGCTTTTTGTCTAAATAAATATGAAAAGACCAGAGAAAAGAAATAAAGTTGTTAACTGAATGGTTGCTTTGGAGGGCTTTTTCCCATCCACCCATGTATCCATCCATCTACTCATCAATCCATCCATCCATCCATCCATCCATCCATCCATCCATCCATCCATCCATCCATCCAAATGTATATATCTGCTTGTCTATATGTTTGTATGTAGGTATATGTGTATATGTGTAAGCATGCATGAATACTTGTGGACTTGATTGTGACAGAGATTGTCAGGCCCAGTAAGAGTGCTGATGTATGAATATTTGAATGTATATATGTCTGTGCATATTTCCTTGTATACAGCATCTTAATTCTTTCCTTTTTCTTCCCCTCTGGTTCAAAAAGAATTAACCAGCTTTTCCAGAGAGTCATCTGGCTGAATTCACCAGGAATAAATCTTTTTGCTAATCCCCTACTGTTTCATGATGAGGTACTAAACAGTTTCTGGCCTCGGAGGAACTCAGAGAGGCATATCAGCTAATGCAGCAAAGTGATTTAGACTTAATGTTTTATTATCATACAGCAACCCTAAATGTCTCATAAGACCTAGTCTTAACCTTACAGATGCTCTTCCCTCTCTGATGTCTCAAAAGAACCAAGAACAACAAAAAAGACATACTGGGATTAACCCCCATTTTAAATTGTTTTCTTGTGCTTAGATGTTTAGTTCTTTGTATATTCTAGATGCTAATCCTCTCTCTCACACACACATACATATACACACACACTGCCCCCCCCCACGTACGGTAAAGATTTTTTCCATTCTGTAGGCTCTTTTATTTTTATTTCAATGGTAATATACTTTGGCATATAGAATCTTTATTTGTCTGTTTCATGAGTTTCCATTTGTCAGCAACTTAGTGCCTGAACTATCAGGGATTTCTTCACAAACTCCCTTTATATATCAACGAATCCAAACTTATTCTTTGTTTTCTCTTCTATCAGATTCTAGATAAGGAGTTTTACATTCTGGTCCTTGATTCATTTGAAATTATGTTTTGTTCAAAGTGAGAAAAAACTTTTTTTTTTTCTTCTACATATAGCTATCCAATTTTATCAACTCAATGTATTGAAAATGATTTTTTTCTTTTAATGTGATTTTTTGGGGGCCATATTTTCAAAATCAAGTAGTTTTAGGAATAGTGACTGTTGTGATCATAAAAAGAGAAAGAGCTATAAGAATATGTTCTATGACAGTGTGGGGAAAGGGGCTGCCTCAGCGGAGCCATGCCAAGGCATCCCTTTCCCTTGAGGGACCACACACATACCAGTATAGTATAGAATAAAGTTTATTTAAGCCAGGGGGAGGGGAGTTAAGAGAGTAGTAGAGGAAGAGAAAGGCAGAGAGAATGAGAGACAAGGGGTCAAGAGGCAAAAGAGGCAAGAATAGGAGAGAGAGGAGGGGCCAAGCAGCCCCTTTTATAGTGGGCCAAGGCTACCTGACTTTTGCCAGGTAACTGTGGGGAGGGGCATACCTGGCTGCTGCCAGGAACTGTGGGGGTGGAGTTTATACAGAATACCAACAGTGTCTTTTATGCAGGTCCTTAAATATATACACATAAATATGTCTAAAATAGTTTTCAATAGTTGTGTGGCAGTGCTCCTTCTGAATACCACAGAACAAATAAAAAACCCATAGGTATGAATGATTTACCTCTTTTTGAATTGTTGGGAAGTAGTGTCTTATAGATCCTAAACATCATAGACTATTGCTATTTCTCTTGGTTGTCCTTCAGAACATGTTAGGAAGACCATATTGTAGAAGATTCCAAATGCTTGGGTCATAGGGCATGAAGAAATCAAGATGGTAGTATCCTGGAAACTTCATGTCTATTGGCTAGCTTTCATAGTTCTAGAGGATGCTATGTACTCTATGAGTGGAGAAAAGAAATCATCAGTCTTACCCAGGTGTAAACCTTGTGAATTACAATATTGAACAGCCTTGTACAATATGTCTACTGTTGCAGGAATATTTAAAAAATGAATCCACCCTGCAAATTCACTTTCCTGCCAGCCCATGTTCTTGAGCCTGTATTGACCAGCATCACCATGTCCAGGTGGGCTCTTATTATTCTCTCCCAGCTATTCAAAACATCTCACTCATATGCAACTCTTTACACACCTCCACAATCATTCATCTAAATAGTGCCTAAGACCCAGTTACGTAAAGCATGACTCTTAAGGCCTTAATATTCAATTAGATTTATATAATAATAAGATCACAATTACAAGATGCCAATACAATAATTTCAGAACCAAAATAATAAAGATAATATTTTAACCCAATTAATCTATTTTGTAAAAACCTTTGCTTGGTTGTATAACCATGTAGTGTCTCACTAGTCCTCATCATCTGCCTCCATGGTGACAACCTCTCTCCTCCTGCTCCTGACCTTTCTTCTCCTCCAACTCTAGCTCCACCTCTCTATTCCTGTCCAATCACAGGCCTGTCACTACCCTAATAAGATTGGACAGAGAAACTGTTGTATCAGTCTACAGGTACAATAGTGGCGTGAATGGTTTGGAAGTAATCAAGCACTCTCTGCTTAGAAATTAGGCTCATTCCACAAACTGGGATCTGGCAGTTCTTGGGTCCAAACACTTGTGCCTAGAAAGGTCATGGGCTCTAGGGTAGACCCTACTACTATTATACTGTTAAATGAATATAGTTTTAAATCATTTCTTATTGGCAACATTTTATTGCATTGTCCCTAAACAGACCTTGAGTGCTTGCCACAAATGGTTTTAAGACCTAGCTGGAGTCCTCTGGCCTCAATGCATTTGCAATTTCCTACAGGAGGAGTAGACTGCCTGCTTAACTGGCTTAGTAACTCAATCCAGCTGAAACAAAGGATGGGTCTGTGGACTTTCCTTATATAAACACAGTGCTGAATATTAAACTTTGAGCCTTGATCAGAAACTTTGTCTTGGCTTCATCGTTCTCTTGCCTCCTGTCCTTTTTCATTTCCAGCCCCCTTTCAGGTAGAACTAGTTTGTCCATGGTCACTGGACAGCTACATTGCATCATTCAATTCTTATTAGAGAAATTTATTTCTTTCAATATATTGTGAATATGCAGGAACAATAAACCTTGTAGTGATTAGCCCTAAATGGTTGAGAAATCATTGAAGACAAGGAGCAGAAAAATTATAAGAGCTACAGACTGCAGATGACTATAACAATACTGTGTTTACTTCATAAAACAGAGAAGTTGAATGTATGACAGCATACACAAGACCCAAGGAAGCTCAAGTATAAGAGGATGTATGAAGCAGATCAAATCCTCAGTTAATGTGTGTTGCTGACATGAGCATGTCTATGCCTCAGAAGCAAAAATGGTAAAGTCTTTCTCAGGTCAGGCCCTGGGCAATGACAGAGCCTTCCCTGGTAGTATAGAGATGATGAAATGTGTATGGAAAAGACCAACCTCAGTTTCCTCCTCCTGCATGTTTATAGCCTGAGATTGATCCTCTACAGAGACCTCCCACTGAGTTCAGCTAAATCTGGCTCTTAGTTCAGCTTTATAAGGTAACCCAGTCTCCTTGTTACCGTATATACCAAAAACCTCTTTCTTCTATTTAGATGAATAAAATGTTGTTGGCATACCTCCAGGAGAGCACATGGACCACAGGATGTCAGCTTTGTGGCAGTGTTTTTGTCTTTCTTTCCTCATTTTTCTTCTGTTCTGTCAGGGAAATCCCAAAGTTGTTCAGGTCAGGACAAAGCAAGAGAATTGTGCACTGGCATTCCACCCCTAGATACTGGCAACTGACAGCTGCTGGGAGAGGGAGAGTCATTTTCTTTAAGGGTATGGACATTGGTAAGGTGGTCATGATTCAGTGAATAGTTTGTATCAAGAGTATATTAGAGTATATTGGCAACACAGTTTAGACTTAATGATTTTCTTTTCTGTTCTCTCTTTTTTTTTTTTAAGGAAGACAGAGTTGTGTAGGAGTGAGGTCTGTGGATCTTGGAGGAAGAGGGGGAAGGAGGTGACAAGGATCAAAATACATTTTCTAAATATTCTCAAAGAATTAAAATAATATTTTAGCTTTGGATAGTTTTATTATTCATTTCTCTGAAAGAAACAAAAACATGGCGAACAGATGGGACAAAATGCTCAATATTAAAAACCATGTGGGAAATGCAAATTAAGTCACATGGGCTAATGCTTCTCTTCAGTAGTAATGCTATGAACTGAAAGGATGAATGTAATGAATACTGGCAAGGTTGTAAATAACAACTCTTACTGGCTTTCATAAAAATGCAAATTAGTATAGCCATTATGGAAAACAATACAGTGTTCCTCCCCAAATTAAAAACAAGGCACAAGATTATTTTGTTTATTGATTTGATTTCTTCTTTGACTGTTTCCCACATGTACAGGATACCTACTGACCACTCTCATTCCCCTCCCTTTCACATCTCCCTAGGACCTTGTCTACTGCTCCTTTCTTTCCAACAAGCTTCTTTCTCATGTTAATGTCTTCATTTTGTTCTATGTCATCCTGAGTTTATCCAGGGCCATCAACCTGAGAGGCTGGATTTGAAGCTACTCATTAAATGGACACAAAGACAAGTACTTGACTAAAAACAAAAGTTCTTCCTCTCTAAGAATATGTCAATGACAAATAGCTCATCAGTAAGTGCCAGGGCTCTGTGAGACACCTCCCTCTGCCATGATTATGACAAGGCCAACCTTGTGAATGCCCTATGTTCCTAAATGCTGTTATGAGTTCTCTGTGCAATAGTTGTGTCTAGTAGAAACTTTGTATCATGTAAGCTGTTAGTTAACGCTGCTCCTAGAAATAGTAGGTAACTAAACAAGATTCCCATCCTATGCAGGGATATTTCCATGGGAGTTTGTCAGGCCTTGTTGTACCCAAGGGTCCAAGGATCCCCCAAAATGCAAATTCCGCTCTCATTACAAAAAAGCCTTTTATCTAATAGGATCTTGGGAGTGCAGCAAGATCACAGATCCTAATTACAGTAGGCTAATTCATAAACATATTTATTGTTTTATGAAAAATCGGAATTAAATTGTGATCAACTTTTAATTTTACATGACTTAGATTGTATTTTGCAATACAAATGATAACTCTTCCATTCACAATTTTAAAATATGAAATGAGAGTCCCCATGCTGACCATTTATCTTTAGAAAATTAACTTTTGGAATTGAGTGGTAATTTTTGAAAAGCATAGATAGATTTTATTAAGAGCAAATTTACAAAGCTTTAAGTGATTTTTTTTTTTTTTAGTGACTTACTGCATGGCTTACACCATGTACTATGTAGATGAAATTTTAGAAATGTTATAAAAATAATCAATAAAATCTTACGTGTCAGTCGAAGGCATCCTTGTTTACATGCACTTGGTTACTCAGTAAGGTTCATGCTTCATCAAAAATGAAACCTCAAGAAAGATCTTTTAAAGAAACATTATAACTTACCAATTAGATAATATTCAGCCCATCTACTTTTATTGAAACAACAACCTCATTTCTGTTTATTATCACTAGAAAATATGGCAATACTATTTATTATAAACAAGAAAATGTGAATGAAAAATGCAAAAAATTAAAACATAAGTATATAATCAGTGAAGTCCTTAGTCATAAGATTAGCTGAATTTGATGGGTACAATGTACAAGTTACTTAGGATAAATAAGTGTAAACTGTGTTTTTACAATATTTTAAAAATAATTTTTGAAATTATAATATAATAGGGTTCAGGGATAATTATAAAGAAAGGGCAGATGGACTGTCAACTTCAGTTGACAGTTGGGTCTGAAACTATTTCTCCTAGAAATCTGATATGCTACTCTCATATACCATTTTTTTTAATGTTTTAACTTTTTAAAAGGACAGCTTTGTGAACAGAAGAGTTACTTTGAAGCCCAGATTGTCTTGGTTTAAGGAAAATTTCTAAGAGCACAGTTTTGCATTTCCATCCTGGATTTTCTGCCTATTGTCCAGATGTCACTGTGCTGAAGATTTTATCCCTGCCTGTTTTCTATTGTAGACAATGATCTGCTCTTGTCCCATGTCCTAACATTACCTCCATGAGAAGAATTTTTTATGTACTAGATGATCTCCTTCCTTGTACTACATGTTTTCTTGTTGGATATTCTGCTATGTCAACCCAGTTCATATTCACAATAAAGGAAACAGGACCTTCAATTCCATGACTCTTCCTCCTGAATTTTTGCCATCTCTATTTCAGTAACTCATGCATTTTCATGTCCATAGTTAGTAAGTTATCCCTAGAACAAAGTAGTGGGCATGAAAACCTAATAAGACAAAATATAGATATGTAGATCTTGCAATTTTATTACATGAATTTAATTATAGGATCTGTTTAGAATCACCTAGTATTTTAGTAAATTATTTAAATTATGGACAATATTGTCAAGCCTAACCATGTCACCTACAATTATTCTGGCCACTAATCAGATATGTGACATCTGGAGAGTTTGACTTTATGGTGAGTCATATTTAGCCTTTAGGGAAACAACACCCTTGACAATAGTCACAAATAATATGAAATACCTTGGTGTGACTCTAAATAAGCAAGTGAAAGTTCTGTATGACAAGAACATCAAGTCTCTGATGAAAGAAATTAAAGAATATCTCAGAAGATGGAAAGATGTCCCATGCTCATGGATTGACAGGATTAATATAGTGAAAATGGCCATCTTGCTGAAAACAATTTACAGATTCTATGCAATCTCCATCAAAATTCCAACTCAATTCTTCAGAGTTAGAAAAGAGCAATTCTCACATTCATTTGGAATAACAAAAAAAAACAGAATAGTGAAAACTATTCTCAATAATAAAAGAACTTCTGGGGGAATCAGCATCCCTGACCTCAGGATGTATTACAGAGCAATAGTGATAAAAACTACATGGTAAAAAAGTCCAGTGAGAGGCAAGTCGATCAATGGAATAGAATTGAAGACCCAGAAATGAACCCACACACCTATGGTCACTTGATCTTTGACAAAGAAGCTAAGACCATCCAGTGGGAAAAAGACAGCATTTTCAACTAATGGTGCTGGCTTAACTGGTGGTTAGCATGTAGGTGACTGTAAATCGATCCATTCATATCTCCTTGTATAAAGCTCAAGTCTAAGTTGATCAAGGACTCCACATAAAACCAGATACACTGAAACTAATAGAAAAGAAAGTGGGGAAGACTCTCGAGAACATAGGCACAGGGGAAAAATTCCTGAACAGAACATCAATACTTTATGCTCTAAGATCAAGAATTGACAAAAGGGCCCTTATAAAATTGCAAGGTTTCTGTAAGGAAAAGGACACTGTCAATAGGACAAAATGGCAACTAACAGATTGGGAAAAGATCTTTACCAATTCTAAATTTGATAGAGGGCTAATATCCAATATATACAAAGAACTCAAGAAGTTAGACTCCAGAGAACCAAATTACCCTACTAAAAATGGGGTACAGAGGTACAGAGCTAAACAAGAATTCCCAACTGATGAATACCAAATGGCTGTGAAGCACCTAAAGAAATATTCAACACCCTTAGTTATCAGGGAAACACAAATCACAACAACCCTAAGTTTCCACCTCACACCAGTCAGAATGGCTAAGATCTAAAACTCAGGTGAGAGCAGATGTTGGCCAAGATGTGGAGAAAGAGGAACACTCCTCCATTGGTGGTGGGATTTTAAGAAGGTACAACCACTTTGGAAATCAGTTTAGCAGTTCCTCAGAAAATTTCATATAGTACTACCTGAGGACATAGCAATACCACTCCTGGGCATATACCCAGAACATGCTCCAACATGTAATAAGGACACATCCTCCACTATGTTTATAGCTCCCTTATGTATAATAGTCAGAAGCTGGAAAGAACCCAGATGTCCCTCAGCAGAGGAATGGATGCAGAAAATGTGGTACTTTTACACAATGGAGTACTACTCAGCTATTAAAAACAATGAATTTATGAAATTCCTAGGGAAATGGATAGAACTAAAAAATATCATCCTGAGTGACATAACCCAATCACAAAAGAACACACATGGTATGCCACTCACTGATAAGTTTATATTAGTCCAGAAGCTCGGAATACCCAAGATACAGTCCACAAACCACAAGAAACTCAAGAAGAAGGAAGACCAAAGTGTAGATACTTCGATCCTTCTTAGAAGGGGGCAGAAAATACCCATGGGAAGAGTTGCAGAAACAAAGTGTGGAGCAGAGACTGAAAGAAGGACAATCCAGAGATTGCCCCATCTGGAAATCCTTCCCATATTCAATCACCAAACACAGACACTATTGGGGATGCCAGCAAGTGCTGGCTGACAGGAGCCTATTATAACTGTCTCCTGAGAAACTCCCCCAATGTCCATTCATTGGACTGAGAGCAGCGTCCCAAATGAAAGAACTAGAAAAGGGACCTAAGTTGCTGAATGGGTTTGCAGCCACATAGGAGGAAGAACAATATGAACTAAGCAGTACCCCCAGAGCTCCCAGGGACTTAACCACCAATCAAAGAATACACATGGTGGGACTCATGGCTCCAGCTGCATATATAGCAGAGGATGTTCTAGTAGGTCATCAATGGGAGGAGAGGCTCTGGGTCCTGTGAAGGTTTGATGCCCCAGTGTAGGGGAATACCAGGGCCAGGAAGTGGGAGAGGGTGTGTTGGTGAGCAGGGAGAGGGTGGAGGGGTGGAATAGTTTTTTTTTTTTTTTCTGGAGGGGAAATGAGGAAAAGGGATAACATTTGAAGTGTAAATAAAGAAAATATCTAATAAAAAATTAAAATAATTAAAATAAATAAAACCAAGACAATAAGAAAATAGAAATATAAGTCAAAGGAGAACAAATGATGTGATATTATCTTAGAAAAGTATATTTTAGTGGGAGATGAAAAGTATGATATGTCTGTAGTACTTAGATTACTGTTGACATTTTAAAATGGAGTTTATACAAATCAGTTGTTTAAATAGGAATACTCACATATGTGGGTAGCTATTCTTCATATCTATTTAAATGTATAAGTTATAGACTTAATTTCTTATGAAGGATTAATTTGCACATAGTTTTTCTAAAAGATTATATTAATTGAGTATGCATAAAATGAATGCTATAGTGTAATATGTTCTACTCATTATATTGAGACTAAAAGTTTAAGTATTGATAAGAAAAAACAAAAGCAGTTATTCCAAGATAATACTATGTAATGCATGGAACATTAAAGTAACTGATAAATTTTACATTAATTAATATTAATTAACTGAGGTTAGCACATTCATGGAATTACAGCTTAATATGGGGGAAGAACATAGTTATTTTCTATTCAGTAATAACGACTAGCAAAAGAAATAAAATGATATCCTTATAACAAACTCAGCACCTCTGTATATTTTAACAAAAAATTACAAGACTTCTAAGGACAGTACTTAACAGTAATATTTAGTATTAAAATATAAATAGTTAAATCCATATTAAAAATATATGAATATTACTACTACATTTTTAAATATTAAATTAATGGTGACATATACTATGTTTGTGTTTGGAAAAACTGCATTTCAAAAACATCATTGTTTCCTTCAAGTCTGTTTACTGACTTGATTAAAATTACAGCGCAATCTTCTTTCATGCCTAATTCTGTTTTCTGGTGTTCAATGTAGCTATTTCTAAAATTATAACAAAAGTTACTCAATACAATTTAACAGAAGAAAACTAGAAAACTCAGTTTATATGATCAGTAATCATGGCAACATGGACTGACAAGAGGAAGAAAGTCACAACAGCTCCAGACACCAACCACACTTACGTAAGATTTGGTGTATAGGAAGGTGAGTATGGAGATCTGGGGTAGAAAGTCATTGTCTCAAAGAAATGGTATAATTCCCTAGCAAGAGTGTAAATTGTTCTGCCTAGGTGAGGGCTGGAGAGTGGTGTGGAGAGGAGGGGAGAGGGAGAACGTGGAAGAAAGAGAGGAGGGAAGCCATGATCAACCTGTAATGTGAATAAATGACATAAAGTAAAAACTTCTCCTTTCCTCGTTTGTAATAAATAGCCACACATTGCGTCAGTCCTCTGGATAGCCTTCTGTCCACTTTCTTCCCTCATAGGTTCAGTCTCTGCGGGGCTTCAGGAATCCCATATACACTTAACACATTTCCTTTGTTTGATCTAAGCTTGTGTTTTTTGTCTCAATCATTATCTCACGTTCTTTGCAGTCTCTTTTCAACTCTGCTCTCGAAAGCATATGAATAAAGCATTCCTTTGGAAAACACACATCAGATTATATTATTTTTAGGTTAGTAACATCTACAGTGTACAACATAAATCTGTGTGTGATTTGTTACTGTGCAATCAATGGGATGGCTGAAGACTTCAGGCTGTATACATTCAGAACTCTTCAGATAAATTTTTTATTGATAGGTCAGATGTTGACTTAAGCTGCACCTTTAGAAACAGGGTTCTGGACACTATATGAATTTGGCACTGCTTAGTGTTTCAGTCAAATTACATCTCATAATATTTTATTATCATTTATGACCCTGTAATCTGCAATAAACTTGATTATTCATGTATTTCCTCCAATGGTCAGCATGCTGAAGCTCATTGGCCCATCATAGACTTTTGACAGGTTTATGAAATCAAAAACGTTTTTATAACATGCTCTTTTCACCCAGCATAATAGTTAAGATGCCAGTGCAGTGTGTTACATTTGTACTGGTGACACAAAGCACTTATAGGTAAGACGAATGAAGCATACATTCACGAGGAGGCTCCTTACTGAAGCCTTTGTTCTTGTACACTTGTAGCTTAAAAAGTGTACAGCTAGTTTTACTCAGTGTCCTTTGATGAGGCACAAAATACTTTTGCTATCTTTTGAGCAATTAGCATGTGTATTTTTTAAGATACTATTTATGAAATCCAAAGTCCAACTAACGACCTTCTGTCATACTGTATAGCGTGACAGACTCTTGAGTGGAGGTTCATACATTGTCTGAGTTGGGAGTTAGGTTTTTTGTTGGAAAACTATTCTAGCTTAAGTAAATGACTGAGATATTTTAGTTTCCTGAATATAAGATAAATTGTGCCTTTTGTACAGCCGACAATATTGTAGGGACAATAAAATTAAAGCTTTCAGGCAAAGGTTGGAGAATGCATATCTACCATTATTGACAGTATGTTGACAATAGTTGATGATATACTAACAATTGTAATTTAAATATATATGCAAATATTATGTAGTCAAATATATTAAATTTGAATAATTTGGGGCTAGATAGATGGCTACTTGGTTAAGATGGCTTGCTATTCTTGCAGAGACCCAGATTTAGTTAGCAACATTCACACAGGGACTTATATAACCATGTAGATACATTTCCAGTCTAGGGGTGGACCCAGTACACTCATCTCCATGGGCACTAGTCTTGTGTGTGATATATATATGCAGGGCAGACAGTTATATACATAAAAGTATCCCCATAATCATTAACTTGTGTGTAATTTAACAGAAGATCTATTTTCACAGGGTAGAAGTCCTATGAGAGACAGAATGGAAAGTACATCAACAGAATTTCAGATTTCACATCACATGAAGCTTTACAACTTAGATCCAGAGTTCTGTTACTTTATACGAAGAGGCAACCAATAAGTTTGAAGCCCATGTTAAACCGTATTTCAGTGATTAGAGCATAAAGGTTGGTATTGTAGCAAGTAAACACTACATGGACGACATAAGTTTCTGTGCATAAGTAGTCTCCAAAGCTGTTGTGTCACTCACATGAGGACAGCTTGCAACATGAATGAGCTTCACTTAAGTTTAGCCTATTGTTAGTCGTATTTAAAAAGCTACAACTTAGGACAAAAACTTCAAATACATATAGCAACCAACAAATCAGTGGTGTAGGCTAATGTTTTTCCCAAATACAGATAGTAAACTATATACTCAAGACTGAAATATATACTAATAGCAAGTTGCTAGGTTTAGAGTTTTAGTTTCTATCATTTTGAGCTTGAGTTTCATAAGAGGGATACAAAAGAAGAGGCAAAAATGGCTATTTGTAACTTTATTTCAATTGTAGATGCAGATATGAAAACTAAGCAATTCACATTCAGTCAGGGCAGCAGTCTTTAAGCAAGAGTGTTTGAAAGAAAGTGTCCATGTTGCTAGGCTTCCATCACAGAGTGTGAGAAGGCAAAGTGCACAGGCAGAACAAACATCAGGATCAGGCTTAGCTGCAGCTGGGGACTTAGAACGCCAGACACTTTAAGTGTCAAACCAGAGTGCATCTAAGAACAGGTGGGCAATGTAGTGAGAATTGGAAATTCTAAGAAATAATTTAAACAAATTATAGGATCAAACACTATAACTGAAGTAAAACATAAATTCTGGATGCGTATCTGCTCTTCAAGTTCTGTCTATGAAGGCTTCTCATAGTGGTGGCAGTGGAAGGTGCTGTACTGGAAGTAAGAAAGACAGAAGTGGAGGCAGAAAGAATCCAAGAACAGGAGGATGAGAGAAAGTGCTGTGGAGTATTGCTTACTTTACATATCATAACTTTGCACCCATAAACTTATGGTTCCATGACTATCTATCCATGACAGGGACAAGGCTGGACCCATAAGCCTTTTATAACAGGTGAAAGAGATTCATTGAGCATCCTTTTTTTCCTGTCAGGAGCAACTTGAAATGGGAGGTGCAGTCACATTCTTCAGTGGTGTGACATCTGATAAGCTGTCTTTGATCAAGTAAATAATCACTTATCCATGCTCATGTAGAGAATACACATTAATTGCAGGGCCCCATATCCCAAAGAAATGAAAGTAGAAGGAGCTGTTGAGAAGGTCGGTGGTGGGGGAAGATAAGATAAAGTAATGAGAAAAGCTTATATATCTTTGAAATTGTGAATAAATGAATAAAATAAAATTCCTCTTATTTTGTTTTAGTCGTAAAAATGTTTTCCCTCCTACTTTGATTCACTGTTTTATTTTTTCTTCTTGGATCTAGTTAATCTCCTTATACTGAAGTTTTCCTTTTAGTGCCTTTGGTAGAGCTGGATTGATAGAAATTGCTTAAAATTCTTTTTGGTGTGTAATGTTTTTCTTTCTCCATCTATTCTGATTGATAATTTTGTTGGGTATCGTAGTCTGGTCTGGCAAGGTACTTTCTCAGAGCTTGTAGAACATCTTCCAGTCTCTTCTGGATTTTTAAATCTCTATTGAAAAGTTGGAAGTTTTATATTGTACTTGTTTTTAAAAGTAAGTTTGTCTTTTTTTCCTTGAAGATTTTAAATATTATCTTTCTTTCTTCCTCCCCTTCCTCCCTCCCTCCCCCCCTCTCTCCCTTTCTTTCTTTCTTTCTTTCTTTCTTTCTTTCTTTCTTTCTTTCTTTCTTTCTTTCTTTCTTTCTTTGTTTCTTTGTTTCTTTGTTTCTTTGTTTCTTTGTTTCTTTCTTTCTTTCTTTCTTTCTTTGTTTCTTTCTTTCTTTCTTTCTTTCTTTCTTTCTTTCTTTCTTTCTTTCTTTCATCATTCCTTCCTTACATCTTTCCTTCCTTCCTTTCTTTCTTCCTTCTTCCTTCCTTTCTTCCTTACCCTTATACATTTAGCTTCTTGAGTATTGTGTGCTGTGGAGATTACTTTTTCTGGTCCTGCATGGTGTTCTTTATGGTTCTTGTATATTAATAAGTGATCTTTCTTCAGATTGTGGCAGTTTTTATTTTGTTTTTGTTTAAAATATCTTCTATGCCTTTGACATAGGTTTCTTCTTCTTCCTATATGCCTATTATTTATAGGTATGATCTTTTCATAGTGTTCCAGATTTTCTGGATGTTTTATACCTGGAATTTTGTTGCTGTTGTTTTGATTTTAGATTTAAAATTTTTCTTTGAGTAAATTATCTGTTTTGTACCTTGTTTTCAAGATACAAAATTCTCTGTTGAATGTATTACAATCTATCCTTAAAGTTTATCTTTGAGTTTTTTGTTTTGTTTTGTTTTGTTTTTCATGCTAAAATTCTAATTTCAAGTTTTATTTAAATTTTGGGTTGTTTTTTTTTCCAAAATTTATTTTTTATTTCATATCACATCATAATCATAGCTATCTGCCTCCTTTCAGTCTCAGCCTTGCGACACCCCCCTCACCCCAATTACCCTCTATTTTTCTCTGCAGAGAAGCAGAAGGTCCTAGCTGGACATCACTCTATTCTTTAACATCCAGTCCCTGCAGGATTCGGCAAAGCCTTTCTTACTAAGGCTTAACTAGGGAGTCCAGGTAGGGGAAGGGGATCAGATGACAGGCAACATAGTCAGAGACAAGTCCTGCTCCAATTGTTAGGGGCCCATATGAAGATCTAGCTTTGGATATGCTACAAATATGTGGGGGCCTAGTTCCAGCTCCTGAATGCTCTTTGGCTGGTGATTCAGTCTCTGTGAGCCCCAATGAGCCCAGGTTAGTCGACACTGTAGGTCTTTTGGTGCCCTTGACCCTTCCATCTTGCTCAGTTTTATTCTCTACCCTTCTAAAAGACTCCCGAAACTCTGCCAGATGATAGGCTATTGGTCTCGACATGTTTCTATCAGCAGCTGGATGGAGCCTATCAGGAAGCACTGATGCTAAGTTCCTGTCCACAAGCATAGCAGAGTATCACTTATAGTGTCAAGAGCTGTCTCCCACAGGAATGCTCTATACTTTGCTCAGTCATTCGTTCCCTTAGTTGACTGTTCCCTTATGCTCTGCTCCATCTTTATCTCTGTGCATCTTGTAGGCAGGACAAAATATGGGTTGAAGGTTTTGTGGGTGGGTTGATGTCCCCCTTTTTCCACTGGAAGTCCTGCCTGGCTACAAGAACTGCCTACTCCAGGCTCTATATCCCACTCAAAGGAGCCTCAGCTAGGGTTATCAGTTTGGGTTTTCTTTAGTGCTTCTATTTCTTTGTTAAATTCTACTTTTATGTCTTGATTGTTTTCATTATTCCATTCAAATGTTTTTGTATTAATACCTTTTTAAAAGATTCTTGAAGATACTCACAATAGTTAGTTACAAGTTTCCATCTTGTCCTGAAACTAAATTGCTGCTTTTCTAGGGGGCCTATTGCAATAGAATTGTTGCCTTCTGAAGGAGGTATGTTGTCTTGGTTGTTCATATTTGTAGATTTTTTTTGGGATAGAATTTGGGCATATAAAGTTATGATATTTAAGTTGTTTCTAATGTAGTTATCTGGCCTTAACTTTGTTGTGCTGTGTTCCACCATTTCAATGTTGCTGTGCACTCTGGATCCTAAGCAAAGGGTGGCTATAATGTGTCTGGTAGAGAGTTTTTCTGCCAGTTGGCAGTTGATATGAGGAAATAGATATGGGCTACAAGAGAAGATGGCAAATGGCAGCAGCAAATCAGTAGGGGAACAGTGGTTCCGCAACTACAAGTGAAGTCTGCACAGAATGAAGATTGGGTGGTAGGAGAAGGCTTTTCAGGAAGATTGCCACATAGGAAGAATAAGTTTAAAGAGATAGGAAGTGAGGAGGTCAAGAATGTGTTATTTTCTTACCTGCATCAGGGTCCAGTGTAGCCACATGTGATCATTGATAAAGTTGAATTTCAGCATGTTCGTGGCTGATAAAGACAATGGACATAGGCTGGAAGGAAAGGCTGAGAGGTTTGGTCAGCAAAAGTATCATTCAAGTTTATAAATGTGAAAAATGGCACACAAATATTTTATTGTGGAATACCTATTAAACTTACATTTCATATCAATGACTAAAAGGAATAAAAGAAAAAGTTTGGCAACCTTGATATCAGTATAAAGTAGAAATAATCCCAGTGTCTATCAAACAATGAGCACATTTTATATTATTCAGATAATAAATTCAGAGTGGGAAATGGTGACTCACAACTAAAGATGTCACCTTGGAGAAAATTTAACATCATAATTTTAAAGCAGGAAATAAACACATGAAAAAATAAATACAACAGATTGCTTTCATTGCAAGGTTAAACTAGGCAAACTGAACAATATATTCATTAGAAAATCATTCATGAATCATGACAATGCTACAGAAATGCAAGGGTATATTTCTCAGGATTCTAGGAGACTTGTCTTCACCTCTAGAGTAGAAGAGGGATAGGGCTTAGAAAGATAGGCAACAGTTTACAAGTAAATGGTGATCATGGATATGGTTTTCATACCTGCTTTGAAAGTATGCCAGATGCAATATTCTGTATATTTGATACATGTAATTAATAAACAAAAATGTTAAAAATTATCAGAACAGTGTTTATTGTCTTGGAAAATTATCATTGTCTTCATATCACTGTAATGCTATTCATGTTCTGAAATTCAGTCTCAGTTTTTACTTATTTTACTATTAAAATATAAATGCTTTGTTTTGTTGATAAAAGTTGTTTAATGTTTTAAACTTTTTGCAGCTAAGTTTTAATTCAAATTTGAAGTCAAGTTGGTCAGCTTTGTCCTCTTTCACAGACTTCTTTTGTATGTGTGTTTGTTTTCTTCAGCCATTCTAAGTATCCAAATTCTTTGCTGTTATCCTTTCTATTTCTGGCCAAACTCATGGATTGAGTAGAGCCAGCCAGTATCCACATTCTCACATGTCTTATTATTTACTGATGTTTTTTCCTCTTTATTTTCACTGGAGAATTCCCGTGGATAGCAGATGAGTGGAGTGGAAATGTGATCATTTAGCACTGAGCCAAACAGCCCTTTCCTTGAAGGCAAGTTTAGAAATAGGTCTCACTGAAGCAGAATGCTATGGAATAATGTGTTTCTCAGAATATGTGAGTTTCTAAGGTTAAATGTTTAGCCCTTTCCTTAAGCCACCATTTACCCTAACTTATGATTACAAGGAAGAAAAATCTGTGTACATATACATAGAGTATTCAAGCTCATTCTCTGTAACTTTTTTCCTTTCACTCCCATCACTTTCTCAGTATCTAAAGACAATTTCTAAAACGATTTTGGAAATGAAGGTTAGTAAATGAAATGCTCCTGAGGAAAAGTGTAGTATAACACATTCAAAATAACATTCAGTTTTAATTTGGACTTCAAGTTAGATTAAGGGAAATAAAGAAACAAGAGGTGCTTTCTTTCCTGTAATTAAAATGGTAGTATCTCAGAGATTTAAAATAGAACCATATAAGTTACTCAGACAAACATAGAGCTCTCTTGTCTTGTTAGCTATCAATTACTGGACAATTTTAAATGAACATTTTTATGTAACTTTCTACTATTTACTTATAAAATCCAAGGCTTTGCTCTATTCATTTGTTCAATAAAGAACATATACATTTTCATTTGCTAATATTTCAACAACCAAATGTAGCACTATATCTGATTTCCCAGTGGGCTAAATGGTTCAGAGAAACAAAACTGGCAGGTAATGAAAACTGCTGCTAAACGTTTGAAATGCATAATTTTTTCTGAATTAAAAGCAAGTAACAACAATCTCAGATGAACAATCTCTATTGGGAGACATTCCCTACTGCTCTACCTTCACTATTCAGTAGGCTTCTGTACCTGCCTCATTAGCTCCCTGAGATTTGAAGAAACAGCTACTGTCATTCTAGAAGAATTCTTAGATCACCTCAGTCTAGCTTTAGGTGATTTCTAAAGTTACTTATAAGCTGATTTAGCTTTATAAACTATCTTTAAAAATGCACAACTTTTTACAAAATAAATTTTCTTAACTGAGTTTAAGGAATTTGTGGGCTTCTGCCTTTTTGAGTATGGAAATGGTAGTCTTTAGCATAGAAGTCCTTTTTTTTTAAATTTTCCTAAAGAACAGACTCTATAACATTTTTTTTAGTTACTATTTACAGAATAGTAAAAGTAGATTTAAGCATACATAAATCTAAGTGCTGTGCCTTAGTTGTCTGCTTTCCTTGTTTCCTAAAGGCAAATGCTTCACTCCTTAGGATTCCTACAAGGGACAGGGAATTGAAAGCAGTAATGGGTTTGCATGATGACTTTTATGACTATAAGATTTCAGGGAACTTCTAGAAGGAAGATGGCTCTTGTTATGTGCATAGATGCCTTCTAATCAGCAAAGTTTCACCAGGTTTCTCTTATATGAAGGTTACCTAGACTTTAAACAAATTTAGAATTTGTCAAGTCACTCTCAATGTACATTTCTCTGTGGCACTAATCTTTCCTATCCAAGGATAGCAAAGAATCCCTTGACAATATTTGAAAATACTATAATTTTCAGGAGCGCATACAGCTGGTGTCTAATCACACAGTATATAAATAAGACTAAACTTACTTTAGTTACCTCATGCTATCTGTAAAATCATATTTATTATTTATCTGTTATTACAAAACAAATCCTCCCTAACCTACACATGACATGCAGTTTCGTTTCTGTATTTCGTTTTGTAAAGTTGTTTTTTTTTTTTTTTCTAGTACATGTAGTGGCTATTCCGTGTTGTCAACATAACTATATCTGGAATGAATTACAACCCAGAACTGGAAGGCTCACCTGTGGCCCTAATCTGGAGGCTGAGAGACACAAGTTTCTGACCTGGATCTTGGCATGGAGATTTTGAGGCATAGTAGCTATGAATCCTAGAAGATTAAGACAGGAAGATCTCCGAGTGCAAGATCATCTGGGATTAAAGGTGCGGTGGCACACACCTTTAATCCAGGCCACACCTTTTGCTGGAGACCTATATAATGACATTGGAAGAAGGAAGGCCCTCTCTTTGCCTTGTGGGACTGAACAACTTCTAGATCCTTGGACTTCCACTCACAGCTGCTGCTGACCATTGTTAGGAGTTGGACTACAGACTGTAAGTCATCAACAAATACCTTTACTATATAGAGACTACCATAAGTTCTGTGACTCTAGAGAACCCTGACTAATACAGTTCATTAATAAAAAAGATAATCCCCTATTTTTTCTTCTCAAAATAATATTTATTCTATTCTCATTTTTGTCTATTCATACAACACATAGACATTACAGGTAAGTAACTATAAAATATTTTGGACTGCCAGGTGTGAATACTTCTTGTTATAAAAAGCAAATATGCTAATCTCTCTTGTTGATACCATCTTCCAGGACTCAGTATAGAATGTGGATTATGACATCACTTGTGTTCCACACATTCTTTGATGCTATGAGTAGGATTTCTAGTTGGAGTTGAGTGAAGAAGGCATAGAAACAAAGAAAGGGCAATTGCCACAAGGCCTTGTCCATACTACCTTCTACTTACTTGTCTTCAGAGTACATTGCAGTATCTGAGGAAATTACTTGGATATAACTGAATGAGAGAAAGGGTTAAGATAATATAGTTCATTTTAATTTTTACACTTGGGTAACCAAGAACTATCTTGAATCTTCAATTTGAATACAAAATACTTTAGGTTCATTTGCTCTGGCTGGCCAGGTAACATTTCCTTTTAAATATTTAATATTGTCAATTTATTAAATAATTATAATTATATTATTATATGTGTGTTCATGTGCATGTACATGTGTGTGCATGCACACAGAACTTTTGGTGATTAATTCTCTTCTTCCACCATGGGTTCTAATTTTAACTCAGTGTGTCAGGCTTGCATAGCAAGCACTCTGTTCACTGAGATATAGACTTGGTTTACAAATAATAAATATTTAATGTATATATTTTATTGTTATTGTTTCTTTTCTCTGTAGTTTCCATATATATGATTGTTTTTGCTTTTATATTTTGATTTTTTGTATAGTTCCCAGAAGACGTTTTAGAAAATGAGACTTTTAGCAATATACTGCCAACATATGAATGATTTACCTGACTCTTTGTTGCAATGCAATCATTTAAAATATGAGACAACTGCCAAATGTTCATTTGATTCTTCCGAACTTTGCTGATTAGAAGGCATCTGTGCACATAGCAAGAGCCATCTTCCTTCTAGATGTTACCTGCAATCTTATTATGGTCATAAAAGTCATCATGTAAACCCATTATTGCTTTCAATATAAGTAACATGCATTTTACCAAGTTGAGAGAAAATACAATAAACTAATAGAATAAATTAATTGCTACTTTAAGTTTTTTTCTCATTAAAGAACCCATTTCTGCTTTATCATGTATATGGTTCTTTTTTTTTTTTTTTTTTTTTTTTTTTTTTGATACAAGGTTTCTCTGTATTACCCAGGCTGTCCTGGGACTCACTCTGTAGACCAGGCTGGCCTTGAGCTCAGAAATCCGCCTGCCTCCGCCTCCCAAGTGCTGGGATTAAAGGCGTGCACCACCACTGTCCAGCATGTATATGGTTTTAATACCTATTTTTTGTTCATCTACTCTGGAAGTAGTCGAATTTTCTTTAACATATATGAGTACAATTTCTCTACCACTATTATAATGAAATTAACAATTTCCTTCATTGGACCCTGATATCATTTTATAATTTTTATAATACTTAATATATTTCTATTCAGAAATTATCTTGTTGGTGTTTAATTGAACTCTCTACATGCTCAGACATGAAGTTATTTAGTCAAAATACCTGGAATATTAATAGATTTTATATGCATTTAAAATTTCCTATATGTAATGCACACATACACACACACACCACACATACACACACACACACACACACATTTTGTGAATAAACTTTACTGTCCTACTTTTGAATGAGCACTAAAAGTTAATTTAGAACAGAGTGTTTTTAGATATCAGTCCTGAGTCAAAAAGCTACAACTATATGGCATACTGCTTTGTATACTGTGTGAATGAGGTGCTAACTGTTTTCTAAACCTCTATGATACCACCTTCCTCAGAAGACACACTTCCAAAAGCAGTTTAGGATGCTTATAAACTCTATAGAGTGAACAATTTTGGGGGTATGTTTTCTTCTATCACTCATAAATGTAGAATGCTGATGACTAAGGATTGTTAGTGCTATTTTAAGTATGTGTTGGCCATTGGTGCTTTGTCACTTAGAACTGCCTATTCATTTCATTTGCCCATTCATCAACTGAAACTTTTGACATTTAATATTTGGAACTTCTTATAGATCATATGTATTAATCTCCAGTTAGACATATAGCTAATAAAGATTGTCTTCCATTCTGTTGACTGTCCTGTTTTAGATTGATCTGTTTTTTGCTGAGCAGAAGGTTTTAATTTCATTCTATCATTTTGTCAATTCCCTGAGCTAGTGGAGCCCTTTGCAGATAGCTTTTCATTATTCCTGTATGAAGTGTTTTCCTTGTGGAAAATACTGTAATTTTATGTATTATCCTATATTTCCAGCTAAACTTTTGTCCAAGTGAAAGTTTAGGACATATGATGCCGAAAGTACATCATAGTACATTTTCCAATTAAACAACAATGAAACTAGTAAAAAAATGAAAATAAAATTCAAAAATATAAAACAAGGTAAACTCAAGGATAGCATTTCAATGTGGAAGAAATACAACTGAAGTGATTATCCCAGTTTCTTAGTTCTAACTGTAGAGAGTCACGTCACAATTAGTAAGTCACAATATAAATTCTACCTCTTTTCTTTGCATGTGTTAGAATAAAAACTAAAAATTTGAGTATGGAAATGTGTGAACCATTGCTGGATTATTTCTTTTCCTGAAAGATGAAGCAAGGCTTAATGCTTGGAATTAGACAAGTGCTGAGTTTGCATTGATGCAGAAAGGACAGAATGACACAATTCCTGCCCATGAAGGGTGGGCCTTCATGAGTGTTGACAGTAGTTGTGGGCATAGAGCTTGTTTGTATAATAATGTACATAATTTATTTTATATTCCTTCTTCAGGAAATGTTCTCCCTGACAACGTTAATGACTCCATGACAATCAGGGACAGTAGGAGTCTGGAAAGGGAGGTGTTTCTAATATACTTAACGAAATGGTAAATGCTGTGGCCTTTAGGACAGCCCTTAAGGCTGTGGGAAAGAACTCTGAAAACATGAGTTTAAGAATGGGAGGGGAGGCCCTTGATCCTGTAGAGGTGTGATGCCCCATGATAGGGAAGAGTGAGACCACATGCTAGAGTAATGAGACAGAAATGGGTGAGTAATTTCAAGAGTACCCTCATAGAGGCACATAGGTATTTATTCTGTTTATTTTCACTTTATTTGAAAATGCGTATTGAGAGAGAGAAAATATGAAGTGGGTATATAGGGAACTGGAGACACAGGCCAGGTGTGGATCATGTTCAGAGAGTAAAAAACATAATCCAAATATGTTCATTAGAAAAATAAATAAAATTAATATGCATTAAAAGCTATTTAACTAGTTAAAATATATGAAGCTAGAAATAGAACATAGTTGGATATTTTTGAGTTTAAGAATGGGAGGGGAGGCCCTTGATCCTGTGGAGGTGTGATGCCCCATGATAGGGGAGAGTGAGACCACATGCTAGAGTAATGAGACAGAAATGGGTGAGTAATTTCAAGAGTACCCTCATAGAGGCAAAGGAGAGGGGGGAGAGGAGGGATGGGATGTGGGGTTTGTGGCAGAGTAACCAGGAAGGGGGATATCATTTGAAATGCAAAAAAAAAATAAAATAAAATGATTAATAAAAATTAAAGTGAAAAAATGTATACTTTCTCAACTGTGCAAGATATAAGGATGCAATATATAGTATATGATAGGTTTCAAGGACCTAAAAGAACAGAGCCAACTGTACTATCAGACAGCTTGTAGGAAAGCTATTAAGGAAGGAGAAGAAATTTAGGAATTGGTGATTTCAGAGGAAGTTCGCACCCAGTTAAGGATATTATTTGTGCTTATAAAAGCAGGCAGATTCTGGAGTTCAAGGTCAGCCTGAGACAGAGCTAGTTCAGGCTCAGGCTTGGCAGAAATAGTGATCTCAGATACAAATACCACCAGCTAGATTATTGTCTGTGCTTGCAAAAGCACACAGATCTCTGAATCTTTTGCAATGGTAAAAAACAAAACAAAACAAAATAAAACCAAAACAATGTACTTGTGGTCTTTTCCAAAGAATAAAGTAGTTAAGGTCATAAAATGCTGATTCATGGGATATTCTAAAGGGAATAAATGACTTAATTGATATGCAAATAATAGAGTGCACTTTGGTCTGTAAGAAAGAGCTACTCAGAGAGAACTGCTTGTAGAACAAACATAGCTCTTTTAGAATATTTTTTTTTATTTTCAGCGGGTTTTCTGACCTTGGTTGGAAAACCCATGAGCTATTCAGAGACCTTTTAGAATTTTTCTAGCAGCAGAGCAGTGTCTCTATTGGAGAGCTGTTTTAAGGAGAAAACAAGGCTATCACTTTGCACCATGATTGACTTGAAGTTGTTTTTTACTTGTTCCCAAATGCTCCTTCCTCATAACCCTTCTCCAAACCAAGGCTCCTCTTTGACAGATAACCAATTGTAGTTCATGACTGGGGAAGAATAGTTCTCCCTCTCTCCACAGTCTTCAGTTGCTTTGTTTAAATGTGAGGCTCTGTGTGATTTTCTCCTTCCATGTTAAATTGTCTATTGATGTTGTCATTGTTCAGGTCTTATTAGGGCAGACATACAGTTTAGGCATCATGGCTGTAGCTTTCGTATCATTTCTAGAAATACAGACTCACAGTTGAGCTCCAGGTTCCTGGCTCTTAAAATATTTCTGCTGCCTTTTCCATGATGTCTGAGACTTAGGTTCAAGAGTTATGCGGTAAATGTATTGATCGAGGCTGGTCACCACATAGGTATTTATTCTGTTTATTTTCACTTTATTTGAAAACGCGTATTGAGAGAGAGAAAATATGAAGTGTGTGTATAGGGAACTGGAGACACAGGCCAGGTGTGGATCATGTTGAGAGAGTAAAAAACATAATCCAAATATGTTCATTAGAAAAATAAATAAAATTAATATGCATTAAAAGCTATTTAACTAGTTAAAATATATGAAGCTAGAAATAGAACATAGTTGGATATTTTTGCTGTTTTTTGTTTATTGTTATTTATTTATTTATTATTTATTTTTCATTGCATATATAAGAAGTTTACATGAATGAGGATGGAACTGGGTGGCAGCTAGAAATAATAAAAGGAGGCTGAAAAGATGTATAAGGGCAGATTCAGTATAAAGTAGAACTGTATTTGGTGGTTATTTAAAATCTTCAGCAATTGCAAATATCAACAAAACATGCTTCATATATATTGTCATACTGGGAGACTAGGGTAAATGAGGACTGAATCAAAAACAATGTTCTGTGTTTGTGATGCAGAACCAAGTAGAAGCTAATGTGGCAAGCTGAGTTGTACATATGTTTGAGACACAAGACAAGAAACTATAGTCATGCTAAGATTCAGGGGACCAGGATTGTACCACCTCTGCCTTCTAACTCTCACCCCAAGGTGTTATAACTCACATGGAGTACTGAGCCTGACATAAATGGCTCTCATGTGACTCAGTACATTAGGCAACATGTGAGTAATCCTGAAAACCAAGCTTAAAACATTTTTGGTAATATGACACCTGATAAATTTCTAAGGAGAATTATGAAGACAAAGAGACATGATGTTCAGATTACTGACAAAAATACAAGCAACAACTTTGGATTCAAACAATTTCTAAAACTACATTACAAAAAATGGGAGAAGATAATTCTTTATTTTTCTATTCTTACAAAGACTGATTGAATTCTTTAATTCTTAAAAAAATATACACTGAAAAATTTTTTTAAACATGAATAATGAGCATTACCAGAATAAAAAAAGAACATGAGCCCAGCCAAGACTAGCATAAACATAAACTTTTAGTCTAGTAAAAGCTGAGGTATGTGTGAAAGATTTAAAGCCAAAGAAAAATTAAGATGTTCTTAATTAAATTAAAACTTGTTTGAGGGAACAGAGTCATCTATTGTGTACAAGAGTTATATTTAGTTCTTAGGAGAAACTGTCATGAAAGATAAGGAGGGTAGTTGTTAAAAGACCCTGAATATATATTTTTTCTATTATTTTTTCCTACAAAAAAAGGTAATTTGGCTTCAAACTTTTGAAAGATATTCTATTCTGTTAGGAAAAAGACACCATTATTATTTTTTTATTTATATTTACAACATACTGAAGTTTGAAAGTTTAACACCCTTTTAGATGAATATTTATTTTCATTTCCAGTATTTAGAAAGTAATAATACAAGAAACATATAGAATGAGAGATAGGGAGAGAGAGAGAGAGAGAGAAAGAGAGAGAAAGAGAGACAGAGAGAGACAGAGACAGAGACAGAGACAGAGACAGAGAGACAGAGACAGAGAGACAGAGAGAGACAGAGAATGAGAGAGACAGAGAATGAGACAGAGAGACAGAGGGGGAAATAAGAATATGACAACAATATTTTTGTGGGTGCAGATGGCCTCCCAACATCTTTGCTTTCAATATCAAGTCTTAATTTGATGATGGGTCAAAAGAACGTGAGTCTTAAACAGAGGTATATGATATGACAACTGTTACATCATATAACATGAGGTTAGATTTTCTTAAATTTGTGCCCCACACAAAGGTAGACTTAAGGCACTTTGGGCTCCTGTTATGAGGGGCAATTCAGTCAGAGTAATGTTACAAGCCATTGTAATAGTGATACAACTTAGTTCTATTAAAATTAAACCTAAAGATTATGAACTGCCCCCAAATAGTCTTGTAACATCTCTTCAGTGCAGCATTCTGCATTGTTTCTTTTCCATGAAACACTTTCCCGATAAAATCCTTCAGCATCTGATTCTAATTGTTTTACTATTCTTATAATACTCCAATAGGATAATTCATTAAACAAATGGGAGGAAACAGCTTTAATGACATCTTGCACTTGTGTTATGAACTTAATTCGATTAACCAAATTAGCTCTTTTACATTCAAATCTGCATGTATTTTCTTAACATTCAAAGGAAGAAATCACCAAGAGAACTGAGATTTCTGTGGTTTCTCTCTTCATAAGAAAGTAGAGGTCTGTGTGACTACACATCATTAACAAATACAGAGTTTACATACTAAGGCCAATCAGATGGCTTAGCTGGTAAAAGTATTTATATCAAAATCCGAGTTTACATACTAAGGCCAATCAGATGGCTTAGCTGGTAAAAGTATTTATATCAAAATCCTTAAGAACAGATTCCAATCCCTAGTATCTATGATGGAAGAGAAAAACCTGATTCCTGATCTTCACATGTGCCCTGTGGCATGCATGGACTCAGTAGCCTCTCTAAAAAATTATACATGCACTTTCAATGTAATAATAAACTTTAAAACACAAGTGAGGAAGATTCAGTTGAAGGGAATAGAAAAGAAAGAAGAAGAAAATTTAAAGAGACATAGCCTTAAAATCGATTTTCACTTTACTTAGAGATGAGACAAACTCCTGCATCTAAATTATCCAGTACATCCTGTTCTGCTCTGAGTCCCCTTGCTTTCTCAGAAATCATCGGGTCATGGGAAAATCTGAGATTCATAGTTTTATGCATAGTTTTGTGCAAGTTGAAGAAGAAAGCTTTGCTTCAGAGTAGCACCCTTCTCTGGAAATTGTGAAGATTGCCCCAAAGGCAGCCTTAATTCAAATTACTAACAATGTCTGCTCCAAGAACACATCTCACATTTCCCAGTCTGGGTTAATGTAGAAAATTTAACTCCATGAAGAAAAGCCACGTGCCCAGTCTGCATGATTAACCATTTTAGCATTGCAAAGCCCACTGTGCTCAGGAGCGAAGCTTACTAAAGCATGAAGGTTATCGCTTACATTAAAGATAGTCTAAAACATTAAGCCTGACTGAAAACTTCGGGTTATATATTTCATCAATTTAATATTTAGATGAAAATTGATTTTAGTGATATTCACTCAAGTTGTCTAGCAAACAGAAAAATTTTGAGTATCTTGAGGTACAGATCCTGATTCAAAGCACTGCTTTCTCTTTCCAATCATTGATTACAACAGCTAAGATACTCTTGTGCACGGTGAGTTTTCCTTATAGAAACTATGTTCAATACAATTGAAAATGTTTTTAATTGCCTAGGGAAACATTTTATCTTTATACAGCAATGGGCACTAAATAATATTGAATTTTTGTAGTAATACTTTTTAACTTGGCTAAAAATTCAGAAGCAAAAATACCAGTTTGTGTTACAAATCATCAACACAACTTAGGAATTTAGAATTAATGAAGTACACATCTCTAAAAACAATATTTACTTTCTCTTCCATAATTACCACTTAGTATATTCACATATCATATTTCACAATTACATTTGCATAACACAATATAAAGTTTTACTAGTATGGTTTTCATTGCTATCATAAACTATCTGCATCTGGCTAACATAAAGAAAAGAAACTTTCTTAACTGACAGTGTTGGAGGATCAAAGGTCTGGAATCAGTATTGGGCCATGTGAGAAACCATGAAACCATGACAGAAGCATGAACAAGTAGAAAACACCACATAGTGAAAGAGCCGGGAGGTGGGGCTTATTCCTTTATAATATACTATGGGGCCATGAATGGTAGCTTGGCCCCAGATTGAGCTAAAGCTTGAAGCCCTGGAAACCCTGAACGGATTGTAGGTGTTTTGCCTGTTCCTGGGTACCAGGTCCCTATCACTAGTTACAGCCCTCCATAGATTTGTGGTTATCAGTCACCTAAGAGCAACACCCAAAGCCCCTCCACATGTAGAGGATGTGACCTGTAGTCATGTAGGCTCAAGACAGATCTTCATTTTAATGAGTTACCTAAAGGTCTGAACCACTTAGCCAATAAGCTTTCCTTCCTAGACATTCCTCCCTGCAAAAGGCATTTAACCTCAGCCCACGCTGAGAAGTGGGGTATGGTTTTACTCTTCCACTTTCCACCTTGACAATAAATGCCCCAAAACCAAGGACTATCTCTTTTCATTGGATCCGCTGTGGAGAGCCATAGAGAAGGCCTTTGCCTACAGAACTACCATCTAATCTCCCCTAGAAGGCCTCTCTGCACTCTCAGACACAGCTGCCACCAAGCCAAGCCCAAGCCTACAGCCTGCTGCAGTCAAGCCAAAGACTCTCCGCTGAGGGCTGAGGGACCAACAGGAACCTGTTCCTTCCAACAACTACCCTCCAACCCCGGCCCTGGGTTAGATCTAGCCTGCAGGTGCCCACTTTCAGCTCCTATGTGGCTTCCAGCATCCCCTGGATGTCCAAGATCCTGAGAACCAGATGGCCCCAGCCTTGTTACAGGCCTGGGGACCCCTGAGTCAGCTCTTGCTCTCCTGTACCTCAGACTGTGCTTTCCCACCCCCACCTCCTCCCCACCCCCAGTGGTGTCCCAGGGCTTCCCCACAATGTAGCACCCACCCAGCAACAGCATGGGGTAAGTACAGCCAACTCTCTCATCTGCTTCCCTGATTGGCCATGCCCTGTGAGTGGACACAGGACCCATAGCCCTACAATATATCCCTTTCCTGAGAACCAATAGGAGTACTACTACAATTACATTCCACATAAATGCAAGACCCTTCATGACCATGAACCTTTTAGTCCGTCCTTAAAGCTGGTTCTAATTCATTGTGATCAAGCTACTGACAAGTTCCTAAAATGTAAAACTTTGCACAATCAATAATCAACATCCAACTCACAAGAACATCTTAAAACCATCACTTGATCTTAGTCAGCTAAAACATTTTATGAAAAGGTTACAATCTATTATGAATTGCTTTTCCCATTATTTATAAAAAATACAAAAGTATGTATGTATGCATGTATATCATCTATCTATCTATCTATCTATCTATCTATCTATCTATCTATCATCTATCTATCTATCTAATTTATCCTTTAGTTCTATTAGCAATGTTACAAAGTCTAGCAAAACATAATAAAAAATTCTCGCTACATTGGCTTAGAGTTATTTTATTTGTCCTTTACAGTATGGATGAAATATTCTATTAAATGCAACCTGGTAATTGATCTTAAATCTTTGAATTCAGCTGGAATCCAAGAATCAACACACACACTGCGTAAGCTTTAACTCAATGTGTCCACTTGCTACCCTTCTTATCCCGGACTCTGCTCTCGGAAGCTAACCTCCGTGTGCAATAGGAATGGGCGTTTTGCCTACTGCTTTCAGGAGAAGTCTTCTAACAAGGCAGGCAGACAGAATATAAACAAGCAAAGTGCTTGTCTATACAGGGAAACATGTAGCTTAGTTATCTACCTATATATGCTCTGTGTACCTGCTACAAAAGCCCTCATCTATCTAAGTGACTTTCTGTTGGTGTTTTTTTAGCATATTTCTATAAAGTGTGAGAGGTAGCTCTCCAAACATAATCACACCTGTATTTACTCACACACACTGATTACAACTGGCTGTGTTGTGAGCAGTGCAAGCATGTTACTTGTTTGATTTAAAGCTGAAAATACTAACAGGGCCTATGAGGGGACTTAGCAGGACACTGCAAAAAAAGCTTGACCCACCTTCAGCATTGTTTTTACTGCATTTATAGGAACTATGCAATAGGATTTTGTGGGTCCACACATTCTGCCATATGACAGCTCTCCTGTCTGTACAGGCGGCAGTGGAGGGTCATTAGTTGTCTTGGAAAAACATGTATCTTAATTTCCTTTCCCTTTTCCCTCAGCTCATAATTTTCTTTAATTTTTATTGTGTGGAAGAATGTAGCTTTTTGTAGCAGTAACAAAGCATGTATGTTGTCAGCAGAATAGCTTACTATGTGCACACTTGACAGCTGGAGGCCACGTGCTTTGCATCTGAGCCTGCACTGAAGGCAGCCTCAGCATTTGAGCTAGATTTGCTTTCAGAACTAAATGATGCTCATAAAGTTCAATTCGTGCTACAAAGTTTTATTTTTTTAAATGAATTTTAGTTACATAATTAGCATATAAACACAAGTACACAATTCTTGATAAAGGATTAATTCTTTGTTGTCTGATAATTCAATTCCAGTTTTATTCATTGAGGGGGTATAATGTATATCAATTCAATGTGACATTTTGATACACAGGTCTTATGCATATGTGTACTCATAAAAATACATGGGATTGTGTTGAAGAATGTTTTAATGTTAAGAAGATAAAACTGCTTTTACCCTTGTGATGATTCCTAGCAATCTGCATACGAGTTTGTTAATCTAGACTGCTTTAACTAGAAGATCATTACAATCAAACCCCGTGAAGTTTTTCTACCATTCCCTTGATAATAGGTATTTAGATATCTTCTAGTGTTTGTCACTAAAAGCTGCTCAGTGGATGTCCTGGCTTCCTCCTTGTGTGATGGTATTTTGTAGATACTTACACCAGCTGGATTAGTAAAATTCATACTATGAAAATAAGTTTAATACTTTCAAGTTGCTCTTCGGGAGGTGTTTTTTAATGTATTTTCTCATAAATCAATCCTTAAGTTATCCTATTTTCATTGGTGAAAGACAATATTTTGTTTTGTTTTATTTTTCTGCTCTAATGTCTGACGGTAGTTCTAAGGATGTAATTGTAGGATTGAACTGCAGCTCGGGACTCCTCGCCACCCCCCACATCACCCCCCACCCCGACATAGAAAGGTACACAACTGAGACACTGCCTGGGAGACTCTAGCTAACAGACTTCCCAGTGCCAGGATCTCTGTCTGGGCAGTGAGCTGACATCAAAGCAGGTACTGGTAGAAACATCTTGCTCCCGCCACCTCCTGCAAGGGAATCAAAGCGCATCGCTGCAGGTGCTTGCAGTGAAACCTCCCACATGCTCAGAGAGCTATGAGAAAAGATCCTAGTTATACAGTGAGGACTCTGAATCAGCTTCTCTGAGCCTCTGCCATGCTGTTATTCTCTAGTACTGGAGCCTGCACTCTTTGGAGTCTCCACCAGGGTGGAGCTTCTTGCTTCTTTTTCTGTTCATGAATTAATACTCCATATGCCATAGTAATCATTTTCATTTTTCTCTTGAACACCCCAATCCAAAACTTATAAATGTGCGATAATATATTATATTAAACTTGGTTGTGTTTTCTATTTACTAATTTTCCCAAACTATTTGACACCCTTTTAATAAATTTATTTCTTGCATTTAAATATTTTGAAGACTTTTCATCTATATTTTGCTACATACACAGATATTTATGTACATATGGATATGCCTACTCTCAGAACATTTCAATCATTTTGAAATTATGGGTTTTTTTGGCAAACCCCATTTAACTTATATACATTAATAACTGTTATTCATAGGGCTGGGGAGATGGCTTAGCAGGTAAGAGTACTTGCTGATCTTGTAGAAGACCTGAATTCAGTCCTCAATATGTAAATTAGGTGCTCATAACTGCCTGCAATTACAGATCTGATAGCCTCTTCTGGTGTCTGTGGGCCCATATTCGAATACCCACATACCCTGCCTCCACGTGGCACACATATATGCATATTTCTAAAAAACAAAATAACAGTTTTTTGAGGAATTTTATACCACTTTAACAAAAACCTTTGGTTTTTAAACACCTTAGTGTGATGTATTATATAGAATATACATGTGTATACTGTTATGCATGTTATTCCATTACAGATGCTTTTCCCACTTTTTTCCTACTTTTAACTCCAATAGCATGAACATCAGCCTGCTTCATATTGTTACATAAATACTGCTGGTTTTTTTCAGTTCCTTACCACCCCTTTTCATTCTTTCTCCTTTTTGTTAACTGTTTTCTTACAGCTTGCTGAGTTTCTTTGAGATAATTATTCTGACATTTCTGTTGGGCACATATAACTGTCCATTTCCTTGGAATCCATTCCTGGAAAGCTATGTGATCTCTTTGTGTTGGCTTCCTTTGGCACTGGACTTCTTGTTGCTTTTGTTTCTGTCTGCACATTTGGAGGAGCATAATCTTTTCCACACAGGATGAGTCTCCATGTGAAAAGCAACCCCTAGAGATAGGAAGGAGGACTATGTCTAGGGTGTCGTGGCAGCTATCTATGTAGAAAGGATGCAATGTTGTAATGTCAGTGCCATAATGCCTATTAGCTTAGGTCAGTCTTTGTGAAGATTGTAGGTTCAAGTTGTAGGTACTTTAAAAATGGGGGAATCAGCTACAGAATAATCATTGGGGTCTTTGTACCTTCTTTCTTCTGTAAGCTGTCATAATCAAGTGGATTTGTTTCAACACTATTTATCTCATGCAGTTGCAAAGAGTAATGTAGAAGGATTTTGAGCATAAGTATGCAAGGCTCCAAATTTGGGAAATGTAGGCTCCAGGGCTTGGGTAGCAGGAAGCACAGAACAGTGTGGTCATCATGTGAAGGAACTTCTAGGGAGTTGAGATCTTAAGTACAAACAGGAAGAAAGCCAGAGTGCTCAACTTCCTCAGCCAACCTGTGACAGTGAGGGCTCCAGTGTCAGAGGCATAGGTGTTCACAGACTGTGGTCTGTAGCATGCTTTGGAGTGTGAGCACTGGACAGGGTATGGTACCTCAGGAGTCCAGGAGTAGAATAGCTTTCTGTGGTGGTGCCAGATGAGGTAGTAAAAGACATCAACTCCACCAGAAGAGTGTGGATTTAAAGCTAGAGTCTGTTGTTTGGAGAATTATTGAGTGATCAGGTCTGTAGGCCCAAAGCAATGTAAGGCCAGCCTTGGTGATTCCAGTGGTCTCTCACAACCAGGCTATGATTCAGGTACAAGTTAAAAATTACAAGGACTCCTTTGGGAAAATAAAGGAGTCTAGCTAAATTACTTAAGTGCATGATTATCTGAGTGAGTAACAATATCCAGTATGAGAACATGGCTTTGTGTCCTTTTGAAAGTATCAAATCAAGTGTTATTATTTTATTACTAGCTAATACCATTTGGCAGCCTTCTGGTTTGCTACATATATCTTTAATTTGCCTGTACAGGAGGGGGGAGGGAATAGCTGATAACTAAAATCTGGTTCCCTAATTGTTTCTTGATTGGGTCAATAAAGATGTCAATAATCGCTGGGTGAAAAGAAAAAGGTGGGCTTTCCAGGTCCCAGGAGGAAGAGCAAGGGATGAGAGAGTTGGGGATTCAGACCAGGCTGTGGAGCACATAGGAGGCATTAGACCTTTAGTTTGTAGCCTCCACAGGCAGCAGGAGTTATCTGACTGGTTTTAAAATACTAAGGCTGTCTGGTGTTTTCCATCTGCAGTGACTCAGGTGGACAGGAGAAATGGCACATCCTCTGGGCCGTTGGTAGAGGTTTGATGGAGCTAGCCATGGGAGCTGGGTGAGATGGTGATTGCCAGCAACAGCCGAGGAACAAGCGTGCCTTATAAAATTACATGCAACATTTGCTCATAATATACAATGAAGATAGATGAAAATCAATGGCTGGAATGGAGAAAACCATAATGAAAATAATATAGTAATGAAAAATAATGTATATTTAATAATGATTTTAAACATCAAGTTACAGATTGGTTCATATCATCAATGCAAAAGTTTAATATTAGAGTAATTAGCAGAGTATATTGATTGAAAAAAATAAACTTCACTTTTCACTTCACATTGCAATATAATGTACTGAAAATAAATAAATACATTTAACTGTGGATTTGTGGAGAGCTTTTGGGGCCACTTGGCAGAAATCTGACATTGGCCAAGGACAAAGAAATGGGCTTCAGGCGGGAATCTGACATTAGGCTAGAACAGGGAAGTAAGCTCAGATATTTTGGTCATCCAAATAAGCCCTTAGAAACAGTGATAACGGGAGTGATCATGGGACTTTGTTTATTGTCTTGCTTGTTCCTTAACCTAGAGCTGACCTCATTACTTGCATGTAATTAAAATGGTATAAAGACAGTTTGGGAAAAAATAAACCCTCCTCAGAACTGGATGGGGTCATGCTACAATGTTGTCTGACTGTCTTTTTTCTTTTTAATCCTCACTCCTGCCCTGGAGAACCTGTTGACTGACTGAACTGGCTTGGTCATATATTTATGCATGAGAATGTTATTTAACTTTGTGATGTACTTGCATCTAGGTAATTACAATAATTTAAGATGCTCTAAAAAATGTAGTTGCCACCTACTAACCAGGCAATATTAAGACAATCAGTTTTAATTAAGAGAAATATTCAGCATCCTAAAATTCATTCCAATAAATCTTCAGAATTACAGAAAATAAACAAAACAAAATTAAAAAACAAGATTATTTCCTAGAAAATAAAGGGGTATTTTATATTCAACTTCTGAAAAAATCTCAGAACTTTCATATTTCTTCAAAATATCAAATATACTTGTTTTTTATAAACCATTATAATAAATAGAGTTACTTTGAAAGTCAGAGCTATTACAGATATTTTACCCTAGATATTTAAACTTTTTCTATGGGTTTCTTCTTTGGTAGTGATAAAAAGCACTCATTTCTCCTTATAGTTTGCAAAGCTTTTATAACTGTCCTAGACTATTGTTGGCCAGGGACCATTAGTATGCTGATAATGTGGAAATGTAACTTTGGTATTGAATTCCGTTACTTAAGGCTTTGTTGCTCTCCCTCACATGCTGAATACAGAAACTTGTTAGTAAAATAATTACAAATATTTCCTTGAAGACATTTTATCTGTCCGCATTTCAAAGAGGCTTGAGGATTAGAATCTGACTATACAATGCTAGTCTTCCGATATTTCATTGGGTGCTAATCTTTAAAGCAATTTTTATGAAACCCGCTAGAAGAATTTTTTTCTGCTACAAATACATTTTTATTTTGAATTGGTAATAAATTCTTATAATCTTGATATGAACCTGAAGGAAACTACCTGAATGCTCAGCTTAAGTATTTCAAAAATTAGAGCAAGAATAAGAATTGTAGTCTACTATTGCATGGATCAGATTTAGAATAGGTCACTACTCATTTAAAGCAGATAATTATCCCATTAATAAAGTACATTCATCTGGTATTAACCAATTTCTTAAAACATGTTCTGCATTGCTCTCTATGCTGCTGTGTCAAACATTTTTACATGGCCAAAATAACTAGAGGACTTGCTTTTATTATTTCCGTATTCCATTTTACAGCTTTTTCCTGTCAAGTAAAGTATATCACCTAAGCATGGCTTAACTTTCTACATAGAATTTGTTAACATATTCTTCTACATGAAAATTGATAGGAAAAACAATGCTAAAAATGACACCAAAGGCAACCAACATTACTGGGCACTGATTTCTGTACTATAGAAATCTGCTAACCAGGAAGCATCGAGGTAGGAGGAAGTAAAACTATAGTTTGTTGCAGCATTTTCTCTGTCCAATCACATTAGGACAGTGACAGGCCTGCGATTGGGCAGGAATAGAGAGGTGGAGCTAGAGGAAGAGAAAGGTCAGAGACAGAAGGGCAGCTTGTTCATCATAGAGTCAGAGGAAGGTGAAGATTCAGACCCAGGCTAAGTTTTTCACAAGGTTAAATTAATTGGGTCAAAATTTGTCTTTATCACTTGGCATTGAAATTATTGTATTTGCATCTTGTAATCGTGATCTTATTATTAGATAAGCCAATTGGCATTTTGTAATTGTGACCTTATTATTATATAAACCTGATTAGATAATTAAGTCTTAAGAGTCATGCTTTACCGGGTTCTAGGCGTGAGATGAATGACTGTGGGGGTGTGTAAGGAGTTGCATGTGAGCAAGACGTTGCTGCTAGCTGGAAGTAAATAGCAAGAATCCACGAAAACTTAGTGACGATAATGGACAGTACTGGCGCTAGAACGTGCTCCAGCGGGAAAAAGAGTTTGCGGGGTGGATTAAGTTTTTAAATATTCCAGCAACAATAGTTTGCTACAGAAACATGAACCTCATCTGGCCAGTGCCTATTCGGAGAGATAGGTCTGTTTCATACTTCCCTGCATCTAGCTCTTGTCCTGAAGTTTCATCTATTCAGAAAGTCACACACATTCACAGCCACAGATTTAGGTATAGTAGTCTGCATCATCTTCAGGTGAAGGAGGAGAGGCAGAGAGCCATGGAACTACCAGCACACCCTGAACCCAGAGGAGGAGCTCCCAAAACACAGAGGGAATTTTAAGCATTTATTTGGTGTGCGTGTGTGTGTGTGTGTGTGTGTGTGTGTGTGTGTGTAGTTTTTGATTTGTTTTACTTTGTGTTTTATTCTTCCAAGCTATGTTCCTTCTGCTGTAGCCTTGTCTGGGCTGAATTCTCAAGTATGAGCACATAATGCCTGGTTCACCCTGTCAAGTGTAGAACAATCAGCACCTGGGAGATAGCTGCTACCTTAGTCATTTCCAGAGAAAGTGCTTCCTCAGTAAAGCTATGATCTCTGTTGGGTTTAGGTCACTCTGTGATAGCCATGTATTGGGATTTGAATAACAGAGTTTAGTAAGTATATTGAAAACAAAAGGAAATAATAATAGTGGGTAAGTGGTAGAGAAAAGTTGCAGACTGATGGCAGCAGATCATCAAATCAGAACATTTATAAACATCTATCAGTAATCAACTGGGAAACTCTGATGAAGCAAACAGAACTGTCAAACTGGGAGCTTATAAACATCTAACAGAAATTGACTGGGGAGGCCAGCTCCAATCAAATAGATTGAGAGTTTCTAGGCAAAGCAAGTGTCCACTTCCATGAATCTTCCAGTTAAAGGACAAACAATAGTAGACAGATTACTTAATCAAATTAAAAGCTTACCACATCCAGCAGATAGAGACTGTGAAATTGATGTAGTCATTTGAAGTCTCAGATGAGCTTGCATCTTCTGTTGATAATTGCAGGATAGGATAAAAAATAGAGATGCCTGTTGGAAATTGTTTACTTTAGCTATTCTCCATGATGCAATTATTTTCTACTATTGGACTTTTGCTGTTTAATTCTCTCTCTACCATAGAACTGGCAGACCAACCCAGGGCAAATGGTCTTGAAGAACACTTTGAGAGAATACATCTAGGGTTTGAAGTGTGGAGAAGATTCAAGGTCTGTCTTCAGGGCCAATTTCTTGATGAGATGCATTGAAAGGTGATAATTTACTAATACACTATACACTAGAGAGACTTTCATTGCTGATTTTGTTTTTGTGGCTTAAAGGCTGGAGGACCCAAGGTGATGTATATGGGAAGAAGCATTGAAGAGACCAGTCACTATGCTGCCCTCTGGGGCAGGGTTTGAAGTGTGGCTGCATCTTGGTGGAGCTTGTTACATTTTAATTGGTTGGCTCCAAAAGGTGATTCATACAGAAGCAGGAGTAAGATACCAAGAGGAATATATTTCTGCAATCAGTAACAAAGATTCATTAACAGAGGAAAAACTTGGATAAGCTAAGGTCAAATAAATTATTAGATATTTGAGCTGGCTAGAACAAGGGCAGAATGATATTAAAGAAAAGTTATTGGGAGAATAAAATGAGCATTATGAGAATTCTCTGAAAGAACCCTTTAAATTGGTGCTTACAAAAGGTCCTAAAAGTACATAAAGATATACTTTAAAAAGTAGAAATATGGATTCTATGTCCAACAATATGCATATTAATTATAGAAAACTTCAACAATCTAAGCATTAACATGGAAAGCTTTTGTTTTGTATGTGTAATTTTATGTCTTCCACATTCTCTTAAAAAATTCTATTTTCCACCAAAACATCACATGCCATTTCATAAGACTGCTTCTAGAAAAACATTATGTAAATTTTTACATGTACATAACAGCCAATTCATAATTCATAAACCAACTCTTTTACTGGGTTCTCATATATCCCTTCCCTAATTTCCCCAGCATCAAGACATGGCAACAAGAATGCCAAGGAGAGCCAGGCGGTGGTGGCACACGCGTTTAATCCTAGCATGTGGGAGGCAGAGGCAGGTGGATTTCTGAGTTCTCGGCCAGCCTGGTCTACAGAGTGAGTTCCAGGACAGCCAGGGCTACACAAGAGAAACCCTGTCTGGAAGAAAATAATGCCAAGGAGAGCCTCTATGCTTCCAGAGGCAAAGCCACTCAAACTTGCCAGTTCTAATCAGATTTGTATTTTCTTGGCTGTGTGCATGAGTGTATTCATGTGTGTGTGTGTGTGTGTGTGTGTGTGTGTGTGTGTATGTGTGTTTGTGTGTGTGTGTGTGTTTAAGGAAACACATGTGGAAGTTAGAGAAGAGATTTATACAATCAGTTCTCACAATCCACCTTCATGTGTCCCAGGAATAAAGTCTGTAAATCAAATTCAGCATCAGCTTTCTTAGGCAAGCATCTGTATCTGCTGAGCCATTTTATTACCTCTTGCCTGCTATTTTAAGTGACGATTAAAATGAAGTTTCTTCAATTTCTAAGAGAAAGAAAGAATGTGGAGTTGGGTAGATGGTAGGTGGGAAAGATCTGTAATAAGTTAGGGGAGGGAAAAACATCATCAAAATATATTGTATGGAAAAGATTTATTTAAAAAGAAGGAAGGAAAAGAAGAAGAAAAATAAAAAGAAATATGAAGAGGGGGTCCTCTGGCTTCCTTTACATGCTGATTCCTTATCCCAATGAATTCAAGTTTGTGCCTAATGTGTTGCTGCCTGCCACATCCTTCTGGAGAGCTTTAAGTATGTATTTGCTTTATGAATGCTGTACCCTGCATGCATTACTACAGACACAAAACGAAACAGCAACAAACTCAGTCAAGATAGACAAAAGCTAAATGATCACTCAATAAACATGAAAACATCACTTCTAAAATCTAAATGTCTCTCATATAAGAATACACAATACATTAAAAATAGAAAGGGCTTTTTCAGCCTTATTAAGGCCATCTATAAAAAAACAGATCTAATGTGATACTTTATGTTAAAATTTAAATGTTTTGTTCTTTAGGATAAGAAAATGTGGAGAATGTCCACCATTCCCTTTTCTACTCAGCATGGTACAAGGGGCTCTAGAAATGGCAACATTTGAGAAAAAGAGTAAAAGATAGTGAAATTATAGAATAAAAGCATCTTTATTTGCACATGGCATAGCTTTATATGTAAAAAAGTCTAAGGAATACACAAATCAGCCATTAAACACAAAAAGTGAGTTCACTATATTTGTAAAATGAAAAATCAATGTACAAAGCACAGTTCTATATCTGTACATGTGCATATTAATTTCCTATCAGTTTGTCACAAAATAACAGAAATTTAATATGAACTGTTAAGTTGGGTTGTGACATCCTTTAGTGTTGCCATGCTTTCCTTGGAGGCTCAGCATCACAAACTTCTATTACAACTATGAAAATGGCTATGATGGCTATGACACTACAAGTACCACTACTACTAAATAATGACATGAAGATGTAAGAGCTCCCTTTTAGTTATGCAAATAATTAATGTGATATGAGTCTATATTGGCAGAACTACAAATGAAGCTTGGATTTCCTACAAAAGTTTCCTTTCTATGGGTTCCCATGCTCCTTATATGCTAGAACCTTCTGTGATTTATTTCAAATTCTGTTTCAATAATCTTTCTTCTTCTCTTCCCTCTGGGAACTTGGAGAAAATTGCGAGAGATTATTAATGGGCACACATTATGTTTTCTGACTGGTAGAAATGTTTTCAAATTGACTGGGGGTGATTGCAAAACTCTTGAATGCACTAAACTATGTTGAAGTACACACTTAAACAGATGACTAGTATAACATGAATTATATCTCAGTAAAACTGCTCATAAAATAAGAAGATGAAAAGTTGGGTTGTATCAGAGTTGGTGGAGTGCTTACAATCATGCTGGATACCATGGGTTCAATCTAACACAATCCTATAATCCCCATACTTGGGAGGTAAAGTCAAGAAGTTTACAGCTATCCTCAGCTGTATATAAACTTTAAGGGCAGAACTAGGCTACATGATAAACTATCATGAGAAAATTGATTTCCAACTGGCATTCTATAACATTTTGATTAAAATTTATTTTTATACTTCTATTAATTATACATATTTAAGATCACATTAAATATTATATGCTCAAGAAATAGCAGTAACACAAGCTTTAGGTAGAACTTTATGCCCTATTTATGGATATTAAATTAATCTAGAATTAAAAGTTCTTATAAAAAGAACATGGATAAATTTATAAAGTTTATATAATTATATTTACCTTAAAATTGTTAATTAATAATATACTATGGAAATGAACAAGTATTTGGATCATCTCATGTGTTAGTATGCTCAGAGAAAGTATAAAGTATATAGAATATTGTAAAAGCTGTTCAATAATATTTGAAGAACTTATAAAGTCAGCTTAGGAGTTGAAATTTTTGGTTATAGCTTTCGTTACTGTTATTACTATTATTATGTTATTACTATAATTATTATGATTCATACTATTATTATTTTATTTAAACTGACTAAGGTCTATAGCTGCACTCAAGTAGTTAGGAAGAGCAAAATTGTGATGTGAGACGTGAACAACAGGACAAATGAGTTAACTTTCCTAATACCAAAGCATAATTTTTGATAGGGAGACACTTTAGGAAACTTGTAGGGCTGTAAATTTAAAGCACAGTAAGATAAACGTGTTTCTATGATACAGATCTCCACCTTAGTTGAATCTTGAAGCCACAGAAGTTTCCTAGTAAATACTGAGTCTAGAAGTGAGTTGAGTTTGGTCCCCTGACTTCCATTGTGTGACCCTAGGCTTGCCTGTCAGAACTGAGGAGGCCTATGGGACCCCAAGAGCAACCTGCTTCCTTGTGAAGGACTGTGGGATTCACAAGTACAACCAGCTTGGAACACTACCCCTCCACTCCCCTACCGTTCAGGTCTCCCTGAGGTACAGCCAAGAGAGTCAGGTCCCTGTGAAGCATGGCCAGCAAAGTCCAGACCTTGACCTACAATGTGAAACCCATAGGTTCCCCCTGCTTTCCACATGAGTCTTACTAGTATTCATCCAGCTAACACCAGAAAAAATGATGCCTAAAGGATGGCATTAGAAAACAACAAATCTAGGGCAATATGGTACCACTAGAACCTAGAAGTAGGATACTACAGCAAGCCCTCAATATCCTTACACACCTTGAATCACAAAGAAATCTTACATCTAATCTTAAATCTAAACCTTAAATCTAATCTTATGAGGATGATAGAGGTTTTGAATGAGGAAATGAATAAATCCCTTAGAGAAATTCAGGAAAATACATTCAAATATGTAAAGGCCTTTAGAGAGGAAACAAATAAACAAAAAGAAATACAGAAAAATACAAAGAAACAGCTGAAGGATATGAATAAAACTGACTAGAAGAAAAGAAAATGGAAATAAAGCAATAAAAAAAAACAAGGTAGTTCTGGAGATGGAAAACCTAGGAAAGAGAACAGGAACTACAGACATAAGCATCACTAGTAAAATATAAGAGATGGGAGAAAGAATCTCAGGTCATAGAAGATATGATGGCCAACAAGGCCATCCTCTGCTACATATGTGGCTGGAACTTGGTCCTGTGGAGGCTTGATGCCCCAGTGTAGGGGAATGCAAGGGTAGGAGTGGGTGGGTGGGTGGAAGAACACCCTCAGAGAAGCAGAGAGAGAGGAGAAGGGGTAAGAGGTTTCTGGGGAGGGTATGATCCTGGAAAGGGGGTTAACATCTGAAATGTAAATAAAGGAAATATCCAATAAAAAAGAAGATATGATGGAAGAAATCAATACATGGATCAAGGAAAATTCAAAAACTAAAAGGTTCAGGAAACAAAACATCCAGGAAAATTGGGACACTAGGAAAAGACCAAACCTAAGATTAGTAGGAATAGAAAAAGGTCCATCTCAAAAGCCCAGAAAATTCTTCAACAAAATCATAGAAGAAATTTTACCTAACTTAAAGAAAGAGATGTCTACAAGATTATAGAACACAAAATAAATTTGACAAGAAAAGAAAATTCTCCTGACACTTAAAAATCAAGACACTAAATGTACAGAACAAAGAAAGAATATTAAAAGCCACAGGGGGAAAAAACCAAGGACATATAAAGGCAGACCTCTCAGAATCATACCAGTTTCTCAACAGAGTCTCTAAAAGCTCTAGAAGAACCTGGGGGAGCTGTTTTGCAGAGCCTAAGAGACTACAAGTGACTTCTATTCCCATAAAAACCTTCAGGTGCCATAAATGGGAAACTAAGATATTCTGTGACAAAACCAATTTAAACAATACTGTTCCACTAATCCAGCCATACAGAAGATGCTAGAAGGAAAGCTCCAACCCAGTGAGGCTAATTATACTCGTGAAAACACCAGAAATAAGCGATTTCACACAATGAATACTAAAAGTATAGAAACATACACTACCACTACTACTACTACTACTACTACTACTACTACTACTACTACTACTACTACTACTATTACTATTGCTATTAGCAACATCAAAAGTAACAATCATTGGACTTTAATATCTCCCAACAACAATGGACTCAATTTCCCAATAAAAAGACACAGGCTAACAGAATGGATGCATAAACAAGATTTATTATTCTGTAGTATATAAGAAACACAGCTCAGCTTCATAGATAGACTTCAGAGTAAAAAGCTGGAGAAAGATTTCCTAAGCAAATGGGCCCAAAAAACAAAAGTAAAGGAGACAGGGAAGAATCTACAAGGAGGAATTCTCAATTCTGAACATCTATGCCCCAAATACATGGGCACACACATTTGAAAAAGAAGCATTACTAGAACTTAAATCATAAATTATACCCTACTTATTAATAGTGGAGGACTTCAACTCCCCACTCTCACCAATGAACAGGTCATTAAGACAGAAATAATGACAATTACAGCTATTATAATTTAAATAGGCCTAACAAATATCTATAGAACATTTCACCCAAATATGAAAGAATAAACCTTCTTCTTAGCACCTCATAGAACCTTCTCTTATAACAAACCAATAACAATCATCAAATTAAATGAAGTGAAAAGTAAAGCAGTTCCACTAAAATCAGGGGCAATATGAGGCTGCCTACTCTCTCCATATCTCTTCAATATAGTACTTGAATTTTTGCTAGAGCAATAAGAAAACTAAAGGGGATACAACCTGGTAAGGAAGAAGTCAGAGTATTGCTGTTTTTAGATGATATGATCATATACATAAGTGACCACAAAAATTTCACCAGGAATATCCTACAGCTAATAAACACTTTCATCCAAGTGACTGGATACAACATAACTCAAAGCAATTACTAGCCCTCCTTTTTACTGATAAGCAGGCTGAGAAAAGTTAGGGAAACAACACCCTTCATAATAGCACAAATTGTATAAAATATCTTGGTGTAACTTGAACCAAGCAAGTGATAGATGTATAGAAGATCTTCAATCACTGAAGAAATTAAGAAAGATCAGAAGATGGAAAGATCTTCCATGCTCATGGATAGGTAGGATTAACATAGGGAAAATGGTCATCTTACCAAAAGGAATTTACATATTCAATGCCGTTCCCATCAAAACTCCAACACATTTCTTTACAGACTTTGACAGAGCAATTCTCAACTTCATATGAAAAAACAAAAAATCCTAGGATATCGCAAACTATACTGTACAATAAGAACTTCTGGAGGTATTACCATCCCTGACTTCAAGCTGTACTACAGAGTGATAGTAATAAAGACCACAGGGTATCAGTATAGAAACAGACTGATTAATTAATAGAGTAGGATCCAAGACCCCAAAATAAACCCATACATCTATGGACACTTGGATTTTGATACAGAATCCAAAACCAAACAATAAAAAAGGAAGAGCATCTTCAGCAAATGGTGATGGTCTAACTGAATGTCTGCACAGAGAAAAATACACATAGATCAATATTTTTCACCCTGCAAAAATCTCAAGTCCAAATGAATCAAAGACTTCCACAATAATGACAACAACATCAACAACAACAACAACAACAACAACAACAAAAACATATATTAAACCTAATAGACCAGAAATTGGGCAATAGCATTGAATTCATTGGTACAGAAAACAACTTCCTGAACAAAACACCAATGGCTCAGGAACTAAGATCAATAATTAGTAAATGGGACCTCATGAAACCGAAAAGCTTCTGTAAATTTAAGGACACTATCAGTAGGACAAAGCAACAGCCTATGGATTGGGAAAAGATTTTCACCCACACTACATCTAACAGAGGGCTAATATCCAAAATATATAAGGAACTCAAAAAGTTAGACACCAAAAACCCAAGTAACCTAATTAAAAATGGTGTATGGTGCTAAACAGAGAATTCTAAATAGGAATCTATAATGACTGAGAAAATGTTCAATATTCTTAGTATCAGGGAAATAGAAATCAAAAGGAGTCTGTAATTCTACTTTGCATACATGGGAAAGGCTAAGATGCAAAACACATGCTGTTGAAGATGTCGAGCAAAAGGAATACTCTTACACTGCTGGTATGAGGGCAAACTTGATAACCTCTCTGGAAATGAATTTGACGGTTTCTTAGAAAATTGGAAATAGTTCTACCTCAAGGCCAAGCTATACCACTCCTGAACATACTGTCAAAAGATGCTCCTCTCTCCCACAAGAACACTTGCTCAACTATGTTCATATCAGCTCTATTCACTACAGCCAGCATCTACAAACAACTAGATGCCCCTCAATTGAAAAATGGATAAAGAAAATGTGGTTCATTTATACAATAGAATACTATTCAGACATTAGAAAAGGAAATTATAAATTTTGCAGGCAAATGGATGGAACTAGAAAATATTATCCTGAGTGAGGTAACCCAGATGCAAAAGACATTGTATGTATTTACTTATAAATAGATATTAGCTATAAATTACAGGACAGCCAAGCTACTATCAACAGGCACAAAAAACACACAAATATGAAGGAGGGAGGTTGAATTTTTCCAAGGGAGGATGATTGAATTTTTCTCAGAAGGGGAAATAAAGGAGACATTGGTGGTTCATGGAGGGATGGATTTAGATGGAAAGTTGGAGGCAGGGGAAACAGGGTAGGAGGATTAAATAGAGGGTGAGCAGAGGAAACAAGTTGGGAATAGTGGTGGGCATGTGGGGGAGGCTGAATCTGTAGGACATGGCAGAGTCTTTGGACAGGGGATACTCTAGGGTATCTATGCCTCTGTAGCTGAGACTCCCAGCAGTAAGGCTAAAGTACTTTGAAGTGGCCACATTCTTTAATCAGAATTTCCAGTGGAGCAGTCCATCCACAAAATCTTTGACCCTAAATGTGTCCTGCCTATGAGATGGGCAGGGACAAAGATAGAGCAGAGGCAAAGGGAATGGCCACCCAATTACTGCCCTAAATTGAGATCCATCCCATGGGCAAGAACTAATTCCTGACGCTATTAGTGATACTGATATGCTTCCAGACAGGAATCTAGCATAATGGTTCTCTTAGAGGTTCCACCCAGTAGCTAATGGAAATAGATGCAGAGTCTATGAGCTAACATTAAATAGAGCTCTGCTAGTCTAGTGGAAAAGTTGGGATTCAACAGGAAGACCAAGCTGGACCTTTGGGGGCTCCTGGAGAGTGAGCAATGAACTAAAGAGCAAACATGGGCTTGACTTGCCACCTTCCCCACATGTATCTAGCAGAAATGCATCTTGGTCTTTGTGCTGGTCTCCCAAATTGGAGCAGAGCTGACCCTAAATGTGTTGCCTGCATGTGGATGCAGTCCTGTAACTGGGCTGCCTTGTCTGGCCTTAGCGGGAAAGGATGGGCCTACTTCTTCAGTGACTTGATGAGTTATGGAAGGAAGGTGATACCTAGGGAGGGGCTCCTCCTTCTCAGGGGTGAACTGGATCATGAAATGGAGAAAGGATCTGTGTGAGGGAGCACTGGGAGAAGAGGAGGCTAACATTGTGATGTAAGACCAATAAATAAATGAATTAATAATCATAAAAGTAAATAAATACTGAGTCTTTATGTATCTGTATGTAATAATACAGATGTATTGATTGAAATGTTCACATATCTGTGATTCATGTTAAAATTTGAGTAAGAGAAAACATATTCACAAATGCATACTTTGTTGCAAATAATACTGAAGTAAGAAGATTGAAGGTCAAAGTCAGGAGATTGAGACAAAGCTGTTCTTTGAGCTAGCTGATTGCCAAGAATATCCATGGTTGCTCATTTACCTATGTATTGTACTAGACATTCCTGACTCAAAATTCATTTTTGTGCCTTTCAGTCACATGCCAGATGCATCCCATTTGAAAACATTATGAAGAAAACTTTTCTTAAAGAGTTACTCTTTCAGGACAGAATATAAAGAGTAATAACCATCCCAGGAGAAGCATTCAATGAGGAGATAGTCTTGAAACACGATGAAGGCAAATATCCTCTACATAATGATTTTACTTAAAATATGTCTCAGAGGGTATAGATATACTTAATAGTAGAGAATGTATTTTTAATTTTCTTTCTCTGGAATTTCAACTAAAATATTCATAAAAATGATAATAGCTATTAGTATCATCACTATAAAGTTAGTTTCAAAAAGAGTTCCAAATTGCATAGAGAATATTTTAGGACAATTCCCACAGAAATATCAACTTTAATGTTGCTTCAACCCTAACGGGTTCTCTATATGCAGCAAAGTATTAATATGTCTTAGATCACAAGTTAACATCTATTAATAGTAAATTCAAGACATTATTATAATTATTTTTGTATGTCTTAACACATTTTCCATTTTACAAGGTACATGCTACAGATTTTTTTCCTTGAGAGGACAGAATGTTAACAAGATGTCAAAATAGGGTCATCTAGGCTTTATTGCCTTTCACAGATATTTCAACTAGAAATCATTTAAAAACAAGAATACCATGGTAAAAATGTGTTAAATTTTGTACTAGCTTTAGTTAATTATGTATTTCACAAGACAGAATAAAAATATCACATGTATATCATAAGAGAAAATTTAACAATTTTGTCATTTCATCTTCTTCAAGTCAGAACATGGCCACACCAAGAGGATTCACCAGGGACCCTGAAGATCAGCTTCTTTAGTATCCTAACATGCTTCTCAGTGTGTTTTGTCTTACTTCAAAGGAAAATAGAGAAAAATGCCAGTTAGAACCATCCAGGATCAGAGCTAAAGAATGCAAGGATATGTATCAAGTGTGTAGCAACCAATATAAATATATGAATGATGACTCTGTTATTGATACCAGTGTTGTCTGATCTGAGTCAGTTTGCAAATATGAGCAACAGACTATCAGTAAATGAACCATATCCTATAAAGAGAAGCCTCAGCCAGTCAGTTCAGAATCAGCTTTGAATCCTATTATGGGACCATGTCCAGGGTGAAAAATGACAATCAAAGCAAATTGTGACAAAGGTCAAGGGCTAGTTGTCCTGTCCTTCACATATAATTTTAAACAATCTTAACTGCAGTCTCAAATCTAGGCAAGGCCTTGCTGTAGCTAATAGGCAAACATCAGCCATTCAGTTTCGCTTAGCAGACATGATGGTTAAGCAACAGTCAGTACTATTGGGTTGAGAGTGTCCTAGGAGACATGCTTCTGGGCATGTTAGAAAGGGCACATCTAGGAAGGTTTATCTGAGCCTGAAAGAACTACACTGAATGTGCTTAGCACTATCCTGTGACATGGGGATTTGAATGACAGTAGAAAGCTTGAACAGTGTCATTATTCCCCACTTTTTGCTTCTTGCTGTGAATAAGTGTTAACAACCACAGCTCCAGCTGGAACTCAGCTAACTAACTCCCTTCCCATGAACCTATGAGCTAAAAGAACCCTCTTCCCCTGTCCCGCGCTATCTCCCGCCAGCAGGAACAACGCGGCACCCATAGGATCCTTCTGCAGTACAAGCTTTAATGTATCTTGAGAGCGAGATCACAAGCTTCAGTTGAGGAGGACCCCGACTATCTCAAAACCCTTCCCTTATATAGAGCTCTATGCCCGCCTCAGACATGGCAACTCATAATAGGCTGTGAGACGATCAGGCCATTTGACGTGACCAAAGGCACTCCGCCGCAGATCGTTGGGATTTACAGGCACATGTGCACAAGGCGTTTTTATGCCAACGGCAAGCCAGATGTCATCGCCATCTTGTAATGGCGATGTGCTTATGAAGTGGCTTCCCACATTCCCCCTAAATTGTTTCTTGTTAGGTATTTGATCACAGCATAAGGAAGGTAAATATTAGAGCACGACATCTGGTCTCATTCTTTGTGCTCTCAGACTCTCTTTAAACTTAGGGCCTCTCCCACTAATTTGTCCACTTCTCAATTCCAACAGTGTTGTCACCTGGCCATGTCAGGGACACTGCTTCCCTTTGTGATTTGAAGTGATTCAACACACATCTGGTACTCAAAGAGTATCTGTATGAACAGATTTTAGATTTATGAAAATTAACAAGTTCCATTTCTATGCTGCCTGATAGTGAACTCACCTCAATGCTTAGGATGCACACAGGCTGAAGGTAGAGGGATGGGAAAGGAGACTTCATGCAAATGGAAGGCAAACATAGTAGAGTGTCTCTGCTTATGGCCAAAAAGAAGAGCTTTTATGTTAAGCAAAATTATAACAGGAGATGCAGAAAGTCATCATATAATAGTATGTAATGGTAAAGGGATCAATTCATGATGAAGCTAGACAAATCATTAATGTATATACACCTGACACTGGAGTTCCTGAAGATGTAAAACAAACTATAAGGGGGAAATATAATGCATATGATAGTGCATAATGAGACTCCAGTGCTTCAGTCTCAATGATGTACTATCATTGAGATAGAAAATTAAAAGGAAACCTTTCACCTGAACAATGCATTACATTAAGTGCACTCAATATACCTAGGTCAGAACGTTCCAACAGTGACAGCATATGTGTTCCTTGGAGGTGCACAAGGAACAATACACAGGATAGGTTCATGCTGAAGGACAAAGTTCTTTTCCCCAGAAAAAAAAAAGATTGAGTGTAAATGAGAGAAAATAGAGAATAATATTAAAAAATTGTCAAACCATCAGGTGACATAAATGAAGAAATTATAGTTTAATACCCAGAAGCCAAAATACTGGTTTCATGTCCTCCTCTGCGCTGCTTTTGACAGACATTCACACAATTTCGCCATACCTTACCACATCTAGAAAGTCATTAGATAACAGTACATAATGGTAAAGGAATCAATTCATGCTGAAGCTAAACAAATAATTAACATGTGTTCTTTTTGAAAATACATTTTGGTGTTTAGCATGAACAAGAATTTGGCTAGGCAACCTGTCCTATGTTGTGCATTTGTATGGTGGGCATATGCACACCACAGTTACCTTTTCAAGGACACAATCCAGGCTATTTGTTCATACATTGAATGACAACAAAGCAAAATATATAAAAGTTTCTCATTTAAATATAACTAAGATTTTGAAATTAGTTGGTTTCTCTCTCTCTCTCTCTCTCTCTCTCTCTCTCTCTGTGTGTGTGTGTGTGTGTGTGTGTGTGTGTGTATGTATGTATGTGTGTATGTGTGTTTTGGAGGCACAGTGAATGTTATTTCTGAACAATGACCATTAAATTGGTGGATGGAAAACTTCCTGACTTTTCATTCCCAAAGGTAGTATACATCCTTAACACTGTATGTCAGTTTCCCAGTATGATGGTATGTGGCATGAACATGCTTTTGCCTACAATTTTGTCCTCATTACTACCCAATTCTATTTCTTTTAACCCTCACTATCCCTATTTCGTTCTATCAATTGCATCAGATATTTCTTAAAATACAACATATTCTTTCAACTCTGAATGGATTTATCAAGAAAATCACAACTACACATGCCCGAGCCATTTATGTGCTTCCCTGGTACTCTCTCATAGATAAATTAGCACAGTAGCTATCTGAAGACCTGGAAAAGCCCTTTGAGCTACCTATGCAACCTCTCCATCTCTAAGCCAGGGTCCCAGACTAGTAATATCTGAAGAACTTCATACTTTGTAAATGAACTTCCCTCCCCACGAATAGCCTAGCCACCTGTCTTAGTCAGGGTTTCTATTCCTGCACAAACATCATGACCAAGAAGCAAGTTGGGGAGGGAAGGGTTTATTCAGCTTACTTCCATATTGCTGTCTATCTCCAAGGAAATCAGGACTGGAACTCAAGCAGGTCAGGAAGCAGGAGCTGATGCAGAGGCCATGGAGAGATGTTCCTTACTGGCTTGCTTCCCCAGGCTTGTTCAGCCTGCTCTCTTAGAGAACCCAAGACTTGCAGCCCAGGGATGGCAGCACCCACAAGGGGCCCTCACCCCTTGATCACTAATTGAGAAAATGCCCCACAGCTGGATCTCATGGAGGCACTTCCCCAACTGAAGCTCCCTTCTCTGTGATAACTCCAGCCCATGTCAAGTTGACACACAAAACCAGCCAGTACACCACCTGAGGGTCCATGTCAGTGGCTTGATTGCTCCGCAGCAGCATTACTTTTGCCCACTTCTTGATAGCCTAATTCTGTAACCTAAAGCCACGTCTGAGTACCTGCATGTCCACTTGTAACTCTCATCTTTACTTTTCTCTTGTACAGTATCGTCACATTCAAGGGGACTGCAGTGAAAACATGTCTGCTCTTCAAATCAGACATTGTGACTTTTTCATAGACAAAACAGGACTACCTGTGTTATGTCAACCATTGATCAGTAGTAAGTGTCCACAACTGAACTTCAGTAATCATCCAACTGAACCAAAACATGCCAGAGTTGGGCATTAGAAAACATCGAAAAGCCTACTTAACAATCAGAAACAATTATCCATACCAAATAATACCAGAAATAACTAAAAACTACATACTTAGGTCCCTAGAAACCTAAACAACACAAAAAGCCAAGAGAATATATCTCTTCAAGAACTTATGAGGCCCATAGTAATGATTCCTAATTAAGGTAAATCAGATGGCTCTCGAGACAATGAATTCAAAACAATAAGTTCAAATGCATTCAAGGAACTCAAAGAAGCATTAACACCTGAATGATGATCTAGAAATCACAAAAAAGCAATGGAATAAAATAGAAAAATCCAGGAGAGGAAAGTAAGATTTATTAAGGTATTGAAGTAAGAATGAAGACCCAAATCAGTACAAAACCTTCCATAAACCTAACCAATATTCAGTAGAACACTTGGCCAATAAAATGGATTAAGTGGAAGAGAGCATCAGGGACTAAAGACAAGGAAAAGGAATTAGATCACTCAAGAAAATGATAAAACTAAAAGAGTCTTTGGGATACATGGAAAGATAAATCTACAAAATATGTGCTGACATAGAAGATATGTGCTTTAACCTTTTCCAATGACAGTTTTATTTATCTCCTAAATAAAGCACCAGCTTCATTGCAGCAAACAAGAGAAAGCTGCACAAGGTTGAGGATAGTTGGGGATCCAGGATGGAAGAGTGACCCAGAGATACGTTTGCTGTTTTTTTTTTTTCCTTGTCTCTTTGGGATAGAACTTGGCATCAGCATAGATGAAAACACATCCCAGGAGAAAGTGTGATCTATTTCCCCAAAGCACAGGCCCAGGGAATCTTAGCAAGACACACAAGTCTTTATAAGTACTTTTGTATTCTAACCTGCACACCACAAAAGAACGGCCTCATCCTTACTAGTGCTAATACAGGCAGAGTAAAGAAAAGTTTCTTTTGTTGTTGTTGTTGTTTTATTAATCATTTTATTGTTTTACATTTCAAAGGATATCCCCCTTCCAGGATTCCCCTCCATAAACTCCCCATCCCATCTCCCATTCTCCTTCCCCTTTGCCTCTTTGAGAAAAGTTTCTTTTGCCCAGAGGCAATGTAAGCATTGCTGCTGTCATAAGTCAAGCTAGGGATGAAGAAAGAGTAAAATTCTAGTCAGAGAGGAATAAAAATGCCAGAAAAATGATACCTGTTAAAAAGGAAGAAAAGAATGTGTCCTGTTTTGTAGGTGACAGGATAGTTTGCTTAGGATATGCTAAGGAGTTTCTACACATTCTAGAGCTGTGGTCGTTCAACAGGAAAGTGGTTCAGCAATATTCCTATTCAACATGTACACACTGATCAGAGAAAGCTCCAGATATTATCAATCCTGTAAACATGAATGTGTGTGAATCCAACAAATTCATACACAGGTTGCACGTGGAAAGTTACAAATCCAGAAGGAGAAACCCAAAGAAATATAAGATGGAGCCCATTCTATTCATATAATAGAAGAATTGTTGCTTTTTAAATATGTCGACTCTAGGTAAAATTAAAAAATACTTAAAACAAACCTTGTCCAAGTATAAACAATAATTTTTATAAAATATCAATAAAATATATATGAAGATATAAAAGAACTAAAACATTTAACACTTTTAAAAAGAAATAGGAAGTACCAAATAATTATTTTTAATTCATAAGAATTTCATAAATGAATGTCGTGACCTCATTGAATATACTTTTCCTTAATAAAAGTGTCACCATTTTTATTAAGGTGTGAAGAAATGTTCTTTCTTAACAGGGAAATGTGTTATATAGTTATGTAAATCCATATTTCTCTATTTATAGAATGAGAATCATACACAGATCAATGGAACAAAGAACAAAACTAGAAACAGATATAATCAAGTATTGCCCACACAAATTTGCCCAGAGTTCAATAGCAATCTGTGTGGGCACATTAGCTTCTTGAACAAGTAGATCTGTAGATTTGGCTATATACAGGCAAACAAAACTTGGAGCTATGGTTACAAATGAAAATGTACACAAATTAACAACTTGCACATTATTTTAAAATTAACACAAATAAATCACTAACAACCATATAATGTAAAATCATAAAAGTTTCAGAGGAAAAACCTAGAAGAACAAGTTTAGTACCAATTGCCATGTAAAAAATTTCAAAATATGAAACTGCTATAATTGATTTCTTCAAATTAAAATGTTTTACTGTGTCCAATCATAGAGAATAAATTGGATTAAATATTTGAGAAAACCATGCATCTTCAGAAGACTAGTATAAAGACAATTAAAGAATTCTAAATCCAACGAGTAAATAATAAAACATTCTGATTAGAAAATGAGCATTCTACTACTTAGGTTGCATAAAAGTACACAATTTCATGCCTTAATATCCAGTTTCATTTGCCTATTGCGAAGTTTCAGATAACACTCTGAGGGATCCATCCATACATACCTCCTTGACTGCTAGCATAGACTCTTAATAGAAGCTAAGGAATGAAATTTATCATATATCATTCTTAGGAAAGTAGAAGTAGCAGAAACTAGAAAAGTCTGTAAACTCAAATTTACTTCTATCATGGAACAATATCCTGGAGTGAAAAAGGAAGTCTGATGGATACATACAGCAGCCTCATGTAGTATTTGCTTAGTGAAAACTATTCCAGTGGTGCCATCCCAGATGTATAATATTCTGAAAATAACATACATAAAAGGAGAGGAAGGACTGTTATTGCCAGGAGTGGAGGAGGAATGTTGTGTAGCAATGAACACACAGCCTGAGGGATACTTGGATACTTGTGATTGTAGGTATATTTTGTATTTTGACTTTATTAAACATCACTAACCTGACTGTAATAGCTTCCATAATTTGGCCAGTTGTCACTTTTGTGAGCAAACAGGCCAAAGAATACACACACCCATTATTATTTCTAAAATTTGCATGTAAATTTATAATTATCTCAAAATAAAAACTTAATTAAAATAGCCTTTGTTTCTAATATATGTGTTCCTAAGACTAAATATTCATTATATGTTGTAACCCAAACACCAGATGGTAAGGAACTGCATGTAAAAGTTAGTGTGAGATCTCAGCTGACTTCTCTTAAGCCAGGCATTGAATATATCATAACAGCATAAAGCAATAAAATTCACAACTATACTTAATTTTATTTTGAAAAATATATTTATTTTAAAACATAATTTTATGGTAATATATGGCATTCATTTTGATTTTTTTTATTAGATGTTTTCTTATTTATAATATCTCCTTTCCCAGGTTCCACTCCAAGAAAAAAAAAAGAAAAGAAAGAAAAATAAAATAATAAAATAAAATAAAATAAACAAAAACTAAAGCAATTCCCTGTTCCCTCCCCCCTCCCCCTGCTCACCAACCCACCCCCTCCTTCTTACTGGCCCTGGCATTTCTCTACACTGGGGCATAGAACCTTCATAGGGCCAAGGTCCTCTCCTCCCATTGATGACCTACTTGGCCATTCTCTGTTATACGCATGCTGCTGGAGCCACGAGTCCCCCCATGTGTACTCTTTGGTTGGAGTTTTAGTCCCTGGGAGCTCTGAGGGTACTAGTTAGTTCATATTTTTGTTCCTCCTAAGGGGCTGCAAACCCTTCAGCTCCTTGGGTCCTTTCTCTAGCTCCTTCATTGGGGATCCTGTACTCATCCAATGGATGGCTATGAGCCTCTACTTCTGTATTAGTCAGGTACTGTCAGAGCCTCTCAAGAGACAGCTATCTCAGGCTCCTGTCATCTAGCACTTATTGGCATCCACAATAGTGTCCAGATTTGCTGATTGAATATGGAAAGGATTTCCAGGTGGAGCAGTCTCTGAATTGTACTTCCTTTAGTCTCTGCTCCATAGTTAGTCTTTACAACTCCTTCCATGGGTATTTTGTTCCCCCTTTTAAGAAGGAACTAAGTATCCTCACTTTGGTCTTCCTTACTTTTGAGTTTCTTATGGTTTGTGGTTGTAAATTTGTGTATTCTGATCTTCTAGGCTAATATCCACTGTGTGTTCTTTTGTGATTGGGTTACCTCACTCAGGATGATATTCTCGAGGTACATTCATTTCCCCAAGAATTTCATGAATTCATTATTTTTAATAGCTGAGTAGTACTCCATTGTGTAGATGTACCACAATTTCTGTATCCATTCCTCTGTTGCGGGACATCTGGATATTTTCAAGTTTCTGGCTATTATAAATAAGGCTGCTATGAACATAGTGGAGCATGTATGCTTATTACATGTTGGAGCATCTTCTGGGTATATGCCCAGGAGTGGTATAGCTGGGTCTTCTGGTAGTACTATGTCCAATTTCCAGAGGAACCACCAAACTGAGTTCAAGATTGGTTGTACCAGCTTGCAATTCCACCAGCAATGAAGGAGTGTTCCTTTTTCTCTACAACCTCGCCTGCATCCGATGTCACCTGAGTTTTTTAGCCTAGCCATTCTGACTGGTATGAGGTGGAATCTCAGGGTTGTTTTGATTTGCATTTCTCTGATGACTAAGGATGTTGGACATTTCTTTAGGTGCTTCTCAGCCATTTGGTATTCATCAGTTGAGAATTCTTTGTTTAGCTCTGTACCCCATTTTTTAATAGGGTCATTTGCTTCTCTGGAGTCTAACTTCTTGAGTTCTTTGTATACATTGGATATTAGCCCTCTATCAGATATAGAGTTGGTAAAGATCTTTTCCCAATTTGTTGGTTGCCATTTTGTCCTATTAACAGTGTCTTTGGCATTATAGAAGCTTTGCAATTTTATGAGGTCCCATTTGTTGATTCTTGATCTTAGAGCATAAACTATTGGCGTTCTTTTCAGGAAATTTTCCTCTGTGCCTATGTGCTCAAGGCTCTTCCCCACTTTATTTTTTATTAGTTTCAGTGTATCTGGTTTTATGTGGAGGTCCTTGATCCACTTGGACTTGAGCTTTGTACAAGGAGATAGGAATGGATCAATTTGCATTCTTCTACATGCTAACTGGAAGGCTTAAAATATTAATGGGGAAAATGTAAGTCCTAATCCTATTAGAGTTACTAAATATTGCAAACTATTAAAGATAATTGAGACATCCAATTTAATCACTAATCATCTTATAAATTATCAAATTGTTTATTGTACACAGAACTATGTTTGCAGTCATGCTAAATACAAAAGTAATCTGTTTACAGAAGTAAGCTTGGAGGAAAATATAATGTAAATCTCCCATTATATTGTCTTCAGCATATTTTATCAAAGTTAAGCCTAAAGCAAGTAACTCAAATTAAATTTAAGGTACTTAAGCTATATTTAATATAAAATAATTTTTTAAATTATTTTATTTTATTTATTTTTAACTTTTATTGCATTATGATGAGAAAAGTTACATGATTTCAATTTATCTGAATTTGTTAACATTTAAAAACATATTTTAAGTAAATAGAATTAAATCACATTCTTGTTTCCCTTTTGTACCCCAAGTCTTCCCAGAGACCCCCCTTCAATACCTACAATATCTTTTTTGTCATATTCTTCAAAATTTATAAAATATTATAACAATAAAAGTATTATAAAAGCTGTTTGATACAAAACAACAATGGATTTAACAGTCTTATGTAGATGCTTGTCTACAGCAATAGTGAAAATACATTTTTCTCAATATAAATTTTAAATTAACTCCAAACATATTAACTGTATATTTCAAAATAATACATCACTACTAGTATTTTCTTAAATGAACATAAATAAATAGTCTTTTTGTTTGTTTGGTATTTAGTAGAGTTTAAAGTCTTGGCTCTTACTGTGGTACAAGTCCAAAATAAGAACAATTTTTAGACATTGGATTTCATTGTAATAAGGCTGTACTTCAATGACCCTCACATCACCAAAAGATTTTACCTCCATCATAGCTAAGTTGAGAGTTGACAGTTCTGCTGCACCAAAAAATTAATTGTAGGCTCAATTTTTGGATACAGACTTCCTGCTATGGTCAAAGCTAATTGACTTGAGTGAGTGACTTTACTCTCATCCTACAGAGAACAGGTTACATTCATTTAAGAAATGGTGTAGGTATTAAGATGGTCTATCAATAAAGTCATTCACCAACTGTTTCAATGAACAATATTTCTGCTTGGAGGGTGGCACAGACATTAGGTGAGGGTAAGAATTTGGTTCATTAGCTGTGATAATTTGGAAAATTATTCCTCTCAGAGAAAGAGTAACTTATAAAGTGAAACTGCCCGCAGTTTCAAGAATGGGGTTCTACTCAACCAGGAGGGAATAAAGAACCTGAAATAGAGGGTTTGAAATGCAAAGAGAAAACAGGAAGCCAAGTTGTGTCCCAATCAAGGCTCCACTTTACCAAGAATAAACCAGGGTTTTTATAGTCATAGGGGAACCTGAAAACAAATCTCTAGATTACACTACAAAGAAAGTTCAGTTGCCAAAGTCCCCAGGTTCAGAAGATCTTCAGGCAGCTAGCTGGCTGGCATACTCAGGCGGTGGGCGTAGTTAGATGGCTTTTTCAAAGACAGTCAAAAGAGAGCATCTGTCTTAGCTCCCAGGTGTTAGCCCACAAACAGAGGCTGCTAGAAGTCCAATGGATGACTGAAGTGAAGAGGGGATGTAACAATTCCTCCCTTTTTATTTTAAAGCATTGCAGAACAAAGACATAATCAAACATCACGGTTTTGCACAGGGAATTTTCATGGTGCCTGGGTGAATATCACCTGCAATATAATATCTCTTGGCAAAATATCTGACCTGTCTTTGAGAATACGTACATGTAGTTTGTACTACAAACTGGGCTTATTTTGTGTTTTTTCAAAAACACAGCCACTCGTCATGTGCTTCTGTCTTAGGTTGATTTATTTGCCAGAGCCCTAACTCGTAGAACACAGGTTTTCTAAATACACCTTCTTATGTGCACCCAATACCAAGACATACCTTTATTGTCTGCAAAGTCCACAAACTGCCACAGTCTTTTGAAAACCATCTTCTCTGAAGTTATTGTAAAGCTACATGCCACTGTACTGGAGATAAGTGTAGGCACCTGATTCAGCTGCAAAATATCAGCTCTGATTCTGGGAACCTTTACTGAGACTAAGCCTCAATTCAAATGCAAAGTAGTAAATTCAGGCTAGTACTTCGGGATTTCACCAGCCTGAAACAGCTAAATGCTATAGGAGTGACTTTACTTTTGCTCTAGGCATGAGCAAGTGAATTTGAATTGTTTATTTAGCTTCGGGAGAAAGCAAATTTTTCTGGATCTAGTGTGCATTTCCAGAGTGACAGAAAAAGCTATCAGCTCAAAAACAAAAGAAAAAGAAAAAAGACTTTTCAGCAGTGCGTTTAAACACATTTACTAAGTAGGCTGTGGATTTTAATCCACCTGGCGTATTAATCTTTCAGGAAGCCAATGAGCTTCATCCTCTTTCTGAGAAAAAATACACACAGACCCTCTGCCCCAATCCAAAACAGGATCTGGACCATGCCAAGTATTAGTGAGTGGATCTCTCCACCTCACCATGGCATACAAACTTGGAATATTAGGATGCCAATGTTGGTCCGCAGCCAACTGACCTCTCATGTCAGTCTACAATAAGTTCAAAACAAATAACACAAAAGCAAGGTGTGCCTTTGGAGATCTAATTCCCTCCTTTAGTTTTCAAAAGCCAATTTTTAAGAGTGCAGTGTGCACGTTCAACAATCCCTTATCCCATTGGGTTATAGAGAATCCCAGTTTTATGTTTATTGCTAAAATTTTCACAAAATGAAACAAAATTTTTGCCAGAGTAAGCTGGCCCATTGTCCGTCTTAATGACTTTAGGTAAGCCCATAACATTAAAAGCTTGTAAACAATGATCGATTACATTCCTAGAGGCCTCTCCTATATGTAGGGAAGCAAATATAAATCCTGAACAAGTATTAATACAAACATGTATATACTTAAGCTTTCCAAATTCTGCATAATGAGTTATATCCATCTGCCAAATATGATTGGGCCTAAGGCCTCTTGGATTTACCCCTAAATGTGGAACTGGAGACAAAATAACATAACTAGGGCATTGTTTTACAATCATTCTTGCTTGTTCTTTGGAAATTTTATGTTTGAGTCTTTAAGACTCAAACATGGCTAGAAAGTATGGCTAGAAAGATGGAATTTATTATGATCCTGTTCAGCTAGTGCAACAGGATCTGAAACTAAGACTCCTCCTACAAGAGCTCTGTCAATACAACTATTACCTTCTGCCAATGGTCCAGGAAGACCAGAATGAGCTTGTATATGACCAATATAAAACCGATTTTTCCGTGCAAGAATGACATTTTGCAACTGTGAAAATAAGGATCCTGCTGTAGTATTAAAATTAAATGAACCACAAGTTTCTAATAAAGGAATTGACTGTGCCACGTACAGGCTATCAGTGAAGAGATTGAAAGTATCAGTCACATCCTGAAACACATTTAATACTGCTGTTAATTCAGCTAACTGAGCTGAGAGAACAGGAGTCTCTATGACTACCTGTTGATTATTCATTAGATATCCAGCTCGTCCTTTAGAAGAACCATCATTGAATACCACAAGGGCATTACTCAAAGGCTGTAAAGAAGTCATGTTAGGAAATATCACTTTATGCATATTTAAGAATTTTATCAGTTTACCCTGAGAATAATGATTATCTATAATTCCCTGAAATCCTATCTGAGCAAGCAACCAATCTGTACTATGCTGTTTCAACCAGGAATCTTGCTCTAAAGTAAAAGGCTGAATGATAACATCTGACTCCTTACCAAAATAAGTCAGCGCTTGCGTTCTACCAAGCATGATCATATGAGCTACTGCCTCATAATATGGCAAGATATTATGTTTAGGAGATACCCTTGAATGTATCCACATAAGAGGTGCTTTTTGCCATAACAATGCTGTAGGAACATGAGCTGTATTGAAAATTAACAAATACAAAGGTAAAGAATAATCTATATAAGTAACAAATTGATTTTCAATAACTCTTTCTACTTGCTGTAAAGCTGACATTCCTTCTCTAGTTAAACATCTAGGAGAATTTGGATCAGAATTGCCTCTGATCTGAGCAACTCTCTGATTAGCATTTACTTTAATAACACCAGGAGGTGAAGCAGCCATAATCTTAATCTCCCCCTGATAATTACCATCAATAACACCTGGATAAATCTGTAATCCTTTCACAACTGAGCTACTTCTCCCTATAAGCAACCTCCAAGTCTCTGTAGGCAAGGGCCCAAAGACTCCAGTAGGCAAAATATGAACTCCCATTTCTGGTGTTAATACTGTGTGACAAGTGGAACAGAGGTCCAATCCTGCACTTTCTGGGGTTGCCCTGAAAAGTCCAAGGATGAATTTCCTTGGCTGGGTGGCAGCCTCATGGCCCCATATCCTGTCTGTTGTTTTAGGAAGGGGAACTGGGGCTGCCTCCTCCACTTGTTTCCCGACAAGGTATTGTCTTGAAAACCTTTTTTAAATCTATAGTCTCTGGCCCAATGCTTCCCTTTCCTACAATGAGGACAGATTCTCAGGGCAGCGCCTGACTGCTGCCTGTTTGTGGCTCCTAATTTCTTAGAGCAATGATATTTAACATGACTCATACTACCACATTTGAAACATCCTTTATTCTCCTGTCTTTGTGTCAGAATCCCTTGAACCTTCCATATCTGAACTACAAAGCAGAAAATCACCTCCTTGCAGTATAGCCTTACATAAAATTCTCCAGTCTTGAGGTGTTACATTTGACTCTATTACATTATCCAATACTGCCTGTGTAAATGGGGCATTTGGACCATATTGAGCACTCTTTTAAATCTTTTATGACCTTAAATTCTAAAAGCTGATATTGTCTAATTCTTTCATTCTGCTGATCAAGCCTTTCCACCACAGGAAACAGTAGCACTCCCGAAGTATCTTGCCCATTTTCTCTAGCCTGATTAATTGCTTTCTCTAAAGGCGATTGGCATGTTTCAAAATTTCTGTCCTTTCTTTTGCCTGATACCACCTTTAGTTCATTTAACTCATTATTCAATTTCTGCAACTTGATTTCAAACTCCAATTCACTTAATTGTGACTCTCCCTGATCCTTCTCTCCTGTCATAGTGGACTTAGAATTAACAGGTGAAAGCAACTCCTCTCCACGAGACTTAGTAGTTCTGCTTTCTAAACAAGTATTTTGAATCTCTTCTTTTTCCGTATCTGAACTCTCTGATTCTTGTGAGCTCAATTCACTTTCTGACACTATCTCTTTCCTCTATAATGTCCTTCACGAGTGTCCAAAGGTGGAGAGTGAATTTTTTGCCTGATTTTTCCTCAATGCTTTTCCATTTTTTTCCCATGTTCTTTTATTCAAATCACTTACTTCATGAATCCATGGGCAATAAGATTCTATCTCATCTGAGAGATTTTTCAATGCATTTTTTCCACCCTGATTCCTCTTGCCTGAAGCAACTTATTTATATTCTATATCGTTGCTTTTGACTCATTCAAACCCATACTTCCTCTCACTATCCTAGGTGAATTAAATCACCAGGTCAGCGCCAATCTAACGTAGCCCTGTACCCTTCTTACATGGCAATACTAATATAAAAATAAGGCTAGCGCTAGTATCAAAGTTACCTACCGTGCAGAATGGTGTACGACCTTTTATCCTTACCCTCTGAATTTTTAGGCAGAGCTCTGCTTTGACAGTATGTCCATTATAAATCCTCCATATCTGAGTCAACATTCAGGCGCCATCTGAAACTGCCCGCAGTTTCAAGAACGGGGTTCTACTCAACCAGGAGGGAATAAAGAACCTGAAATAGAGGGTTTGAAGTGCAAAGGGAAAACAGGAAGCCAAGTTGCGTCCCAATCAAGGCTCCACTTTACTGAGAATAAACCAGTGTTTTTATAGTCACAGGAGAACCTGAAAACAAGTCTATAGATTACACTACAAAGAAAGTTCAGTTGCCAAAGTCCCCAGGTTCAGAAGATCTTCAGGCGGCTGGCTGGCTGGCATACTCAGGCGGTGAGCGTGGTCAGAAGGCTTCTTCAAAGACAGTCAAAAGAGAGCTTCTGTCTTAGCTCCCAGGTGTTAGCCCCCAAACAGAAGCTGCTAGAAGTTCAATGGATGACTGAAGTGAAGAGGGGATGTAACAATAAAGTCCTCTTCTTCAAACTTGATATAAGAGTTACAAAGGTCAAGCAAAGCAATCAGTCTCACTATTTGTTGTTCTCTTACAAGTCACCTCCCTAGTTAATCGTCTATGTTTCTTTTGGTATATAAATACTTTTGAAATATATAAGAGGTTCTGCAGAAGACACTATAGAAAACATTGACACAACAGTTAAAGAAAATACAAAAAGCAGAAAGCTCCTAAGCCAAAACATCCAGGAAATCCAGGATGCAATGAGAAAACCAAACCTAAGGATAATAGGTATAGAAGAGAGTGAAGACTCCCAATGTAATGGGCCAGTAAATATCTTAAGTTAAGCCTAAAGTAAGTAACTCAAAATAAGTTTAAGGTACTTAAGCTATATCTGTTAATATCTATAACAAAATTATAGAAGAAAACTTCCCTGACCTAAAGAAAGAGATGCCCATGAACATACAAGAAGCCTACAGAACTCCAAATTGACTGGACCAGAAAAGAAATTCCTCCCGTCACATAATAATAAAAATATCAAATGCACTAAACAAAGAAAGAATTTTAAAAGCAGTAATGGAAAAAGGTCAAGTAACATATAAAGGCAGGCCTATCAGAATTACACCAGACTTCTCACCAGAGACTATGAAAGCTAGAAGATACTAGGCAGATGTCATATAGACCCTAAGAGAACACAAATGCCAGCCCAGACTACTACACCCAGCAAAACTCTCAATTACCATAGATGGAGAAAACAAGATATTCCATGACAAAACCAAATTTCAACAATATCTTTCCACAAATCCAGCCCTACAAAGGATAATAGATGGAAAACATCAACATAAGGAGCAAAACTACAACTACAAGAAGTAAGAAAGTAATCTTTCAACAAATCCACACAAATCTAATTCCACCTCTTACAACGAAAACAACAGGAAGTGACAATTACTTTTTCTTAATATCTTAATGTGAAAATTAATATTACCAACATATCCTAATTGATTGAAATCCAAAAATATTAGGAATTAGAAATTTGTTGATTGTCATCCAATGGTCTCTCTAATTTGGTAACTAGAGAAATAGGTCCAATATTGTAAATCTATATACACTTTCAGCTTGTTTGTGACATTGTCTGGCTGTGTAAAACATAAGGGTCTTGAAATCTTGCTTCTTCTATCTCAGCCTCTCTATTAGCAGTATTGTTTATTTCATGTTTTTACACTATACTATGGTTTTTAGAACAGCTTGTACATTTTAAAATAATTTTTAAAATAGATATATTTGAAAAGCAATGGTGATTAAAATGTAGATGCTTGGGTTTAAATTATTATGTGTTTGATTGGCAGAATATTTCTTTGCCCAAGTTGTACCCTTTAATTTGGATGGAGCACAGCCTAACCAGAATAAATTGCATGGTAGCCTTATTACAGGAAAAGGATGCATGAGAATATAAGAGCTGCCAGAAGTCTGCTCCTCATGTCTCTGCCTGTATTGGTCTGACCAATTCTTACTCTGTAGGCCAAACCAAGATGTAATGAATGAACCAATCAACTAATGAACTAACCAACCAACCAACCAACCAACCAATCAAATGAACAAATGATATAATAACAACGAAAAACCCTCGTCCATATTTATAGGGAAGATGACAAAGTTCTCTCATCCAAGGGGTATGGATTCTTTTGATCAGTGGAAAATCTTAGAGTCTACACTCACAGACTAAGTATCTCAAACAATAGAGAGACAAATACCAGGTACACTGCCCTCAATGTCCCCCAATATGACATATGAGGATGCTGTGAAATAGGGGAATCTTGTACCTGCACCTCTTCAATAGTATGGGACCCACATACTAGTGCAATAGGTCAGGCCTTTTACCATGGGTTTTAATTCTTTCTCTTAACAAAAGTTAATTCCAGTTTTTATAGCCCCCAAAATCCCAAACAATACAAAACAAAACAAAACAAAAAACCCTATGTTCCATGATTAAAAAGTAAGTATCAGATAACCTGTCATCCAACTTACAGTTTTTGGTAATAGTTATTCACCCCATCCAAGTGGTTTGAAAATGTTGCTAGACAATCATATAAACATGACTCAATAGGATTATATTTTTATTAATAATTAACTTATTTACCTTATGCAGATCATAGTTTACACTCCTTCCTCTCCTTCCTGTCTCTCCTTTACCTCTCCCCTCCCCTTGGTCAATCCCTTTTCCCTTTCTCCTCAGAAAAAGGAAGGGGTACCATCAATATCAACCAGACTTAGCACATTAAGTTGCAATAAGACTAGGCACACCTAGACAAGGCAGCCCAGTTAGGGATCCAAAGGCAGGCAATATAATCAGGGACAGCCCCTACTCCTGTTTTAGGAGTCCTATTGGAAGATACACCTGCACAAGTGTTATATATGTGTAGAGAGGATAGGACCAACTCACATATGCTCTCTAGATGGCTGCTCATTCTCTAGGAGCCCTTATGGGTCCAGGTTAATTGATTCTGTAGATGTTTGTTTGTTTGTTTCTTTACCCTTTTAGATCTTATGATCTTTCTTTTCCCTTGTCCACAGGATTCTCCAAGCTCCACTCAATGTTTGGCTCTGGGTCTTTGCATCAGTTTACATCAGCTGCTGTGGACATTTCTCTGAAGATGGTTTTGCTAGGCTCCTTTCTGCAAGTATTGCAGTATATTAGTAATAGTGTCTGGGATAGGTATCCTCTCATGGCATGGGTTTCAAGCTGGCACATTCATCTGTTGGCATTCCTCTCAATTCTGCTCCATCTTTTACCACTGTACATCTTGTAGGTAGGCCAAATTGTGGGTCTAAGGATTTGTGGCTGTTGCAATCCCTCTATTTGAAGTCTTGCCTGGTTATAGGAGATGGCTAATTCATGCCCCATATTTCAAATTGCTAGGAGTCTTAGGCAGGGGACCCCTCAGATTCCTGGAAGTTACCTTAGTCCTAGGATTCTAGGTCCTCCCAGACCTATTTCCCCATAATCCAATTGTCTTTCCAAGTATTCTTTCCTTCACCCCCTAATTCCTTCTTCCTTTCTCAGCCCTTTCTTTCCCACAAAATCTTACCCCATCTGCCCTAATACTTAATTTATTTCCCATTCTCAGTGAAATTCAAGTGTCTGCCCTTGGACCCTCCTTGTTACTTAGCTGCTTTGTTTCTATGCTTTGTAGTATGTTTATCCTATATATCATGACTAATATGCACTTATAAGTGAGTACATACCACGTTTATCTTTATGGGTCTGGGTTATATCATTTAGGATGATTTCTAGTTCCATCAATTTTCCTGAAAATTTCATATAGACATCATTTTTGATGGTTGAATAACATCCAGTGTTTAAATGTTCCATAAATATTCTTTGGGTGATGGAAACCTCAGTTTCTGGCTATTGAAAATCTACTATGAACATAACTGAGAAAAGGTTCTTGTGGCATGTTGGAACTTCTTTTGTGTATATGTCCTGGAGTAGTATTACTGGGTATTAACGTAGATCCAATCCCAATTTTCTGAGAAACCACAAAACTGATTTTCAAGGTTGTATACATTTGCAATGCCACCAGCAATGGAAGAATATTCCCCTCTCCATGGCCTTTAGATGTCACCTGAGTTTTTGATCTTAGCCATTCGGACAGATATAATTTGGGATCTCAAAGTTATTTTGATTTGCATTTCCCTGGTGATTAAGAATATTGAACATTTCTCAAAGTGCCTCTTGACCATTAGAGATTTCATTGAATTCTAGAAAGTCTTATATTTCTTTCTGTATTTATTACTTGAGTGGTGAGTTGTTCAGATTCCATGGGTTTGTAGGCTTTCAGTTGTTTCTGTTGTTGGTTTAGCTTTAATCCATGGTGGTCTGATAAAGTACAAGGGATTATCTCATTTTTATTGTGTCTGTTGAGATTTGCATTGAGGCATAGCATATGGTCAGTTTTGAAGAAGGTTCCTTGAGATGCTGAGAAGAAGGTATATTCTTTGGTATTCAGGTGAAATATTCCATAGATATGTTAAATCTGTTTGAGTTATAGTGTCTGCTAGTTCCATTATTTCTCTGCTTAGTTTCTGTCTGGTTTACCTGTCCACTGGTGAGAGTAAATAAATGAAGTTTTCCACTATCAATGTTTGTGGCTCAATATGGGATTCATGCTTTGGTAATGTTTCTTTTATAAATGTGGGTGCCTTTGCACTTGGGGCATACATAGTTATAATCTATGATCTAGTTGGATTTTTTTCTGCATAGTATGAATTATCCTTCATCTCTTTGGATAATTTTGACTGAAAGTCTATTTTATTAGATATTAGAATGGCTAGTCCAGCTTCTGAGATCCATTTTCTTAGAACACCCTTTTCTATCCCTTTACTCTGAGGTAATATCTATCTTTGAAACTGAGATTTGTTTCTGTATGCAGCAGAAAAATGGATCATGCTTTCACATCCATTTTGATAGTAGGTGTCCTTCGGTTGAGGAATTGAGTGTATTGGTGTTGAGAGGTATTAAAAATCGATGATTGCTAATTCCTGTTATTTTGCTGTTGTTTGTCGTGGTGGTAGTGTGTGTGTGTGTGTGTGTGTGTGTGTGTGTGTGTGTGTGTGTGTATTTGCTGGTGAGAAATCATTTATTTCCTGTACTCTCTAGGATGTAATTAACCTCATTGTGTTGGAATATTTCTTTGAGTATCTTCTGTATAGATGGATTTGTGGATAGATATTGTTTGATTTTTTTTTATGGAATATCTCATTTTCTCCATTTATGGTGATTGAAAGTATTGCTGGGTATAGTAATTTCTGTTGGTAATGTCTGTAGTTTCTGTTTTTCTTATCTGGGTTTACCATCTCCAGTTTCTCATTTGCATTTGAATTATTGCTTGTGTTTGCATTCTCGTGACTTGAACTGTTTCATTCATTTCCTTCCGCAGGTTGATTGTGCCTTTCTGTATTTCCATGAGGAATTTATTCATTCCCTCTTTAAAGGCCACTATAATCTCTATAAGATTAGATTTAAGGTCATTTTCTTGTGCTTCAGCTGTATTAAAATATCCATGGTTTTCTCTATAGAATAGCTGGGCTCTGCTGGTTCTGTATTGTCCTCTCTGTTGTTGATTATGTTCTTAAGCTAGCTTTCAGTCATCTGTGATTTGCAGCTATTGTTGGTTTAGATATTGATTTATCTTTCTTGGATGGGTGTTTAGAGTATGGTTTCCTATGGTTTCAGTTTCCTTTCTGTCTTCTAGCCTGGGTGGCCTACAGTTCTGATGACTACTGAGTCTCTGGTTCAGTAGGATGTTTCCCCTGGGATTTTTTTTTTTTTTTTTGGCTTATGTGGAGTTTTCTGTACCAAATTTGCCTTCAGGGTTTCTTGTACCAGGGTCTATAGTGTCATAGAGACCTCCAGCAAAGCAGTCAGAATTGTGGACAAGGAAATGAAATGCAAGTGACAGTGTTTACTTTATATGTGTTGGGTATTCCTTAGAAGGATTTAGGAGGCAAGGGCTGGGGTTGGGGGTCATGGTTCTTACCTGATTGCCCCTGGTGTCAGCATGCCTTCAGGAGGATTCTATTGCTTTTTTAAATTGGCAGTTAGGTGAATAATTTGACCAACTTCTTTTACAAAGTTGCCAGTTGCTCATTCCATATGCAGGAAACTGGTATAACAAACTGCATTTCATTTACCTTAATCCTTCCACAAAACTTTAGTATATGGTCTGGCCAGTTTTACCAATGTATTTAATCTTGCTAAACAAAACTTATGCTAACTTTGTGTCTTAATGCTCTCCTCCAGGTTGTACAGTTATTAACTTCTGACTTTTGTTCTGGAACATCACCATGTTTTATTGTGGCCTGTAGTTAGACCCTTTCTCTTCTGAAGCACTTTGCCTCCTGTTGCACTTTCTACAGTATACATTTTGTCAGTTTATAGAGAAATATGCATTTCAAACTCCTAAGAGCAGTTTGGGGAACCTCTGAAGTAGGGATCCAACTTATCCCTCTTTTTGCCAGTCTGGGCATTATTTTCAGATCAGAGGTAAGACAGCTGGAATAAAGCCTTTATTACATAGATTAACCTCTTCATCTCACTAGATGTCAAAAACCTGAGAGAAATTTAAGATCAACTTAACTCCCTAAGAATTAACTCCATTAATTTGCTGTTGCAGAACTCTCTGACTAGATCTGGTGACTACTAAGGATAGGATTTGTAACCTACTCCACCAAGTATGTTGCTTCCACACCAACAAATCATAACTACCTTGAGATGGAGATCAAAGACAGGAATTAAAAAAAAATCAACAATAAGTATCCTCCTCTGTACTGGCTTTTAGTTCCCTACTGCTTTAGCTCCTACCCTTATTTTCCTTATTATCCTCTTATTCATAGTTTTACCCTGACTTTTAATTACTGAACATCCCCTTATATTCAAAAGAAAAGTATCCACATAAGGCTTCTCAATGTCTCTCCCTCTACAACAGCCACTAGTACAGACGTGATAGGTCACTAAAAGGTTCTAAGTAGCCAACTCAGTCAGATTAAGGAAGACTTGATCTTAGTACAGCAAAGTATTATAATCCTACAAAATCAAATAGATTTCCTAGCTGCAATGGTCTTCCAAAACTACTGGGGACTAGATTTAATGAATGTGGACAAGGGCTTCTATACCTATCTAGGGTGAAGTATGCTGTTTTTATGCATACCAATTCAAGTTAGTGCATGGAAATAAGTAATAATTAACAAGAATAAACCAGAGAAACAGGTAACAATACTTTCTTGAAGGCCACCTGTCCCCTTGGCAGACCTAGTCATTGAGATTGTCCTAACTTTATTCTTTTGTCCTTGCCTTTTGAACTTATCAAGTTTCTCCAACAAAGACTACAAGGTTTTGCCACCCAAAGCATTCAGTAATTCCTCATATCTGAAAACTAATAGCCTCTATCCAACCTAAAATATTTGTTATAGTTCTGAGTTCATCTCTTTAATTCCTTTTATCCTTACCCCTACATGATTATAGGGTTAAAACAATCCCTTAATATCTGAATGAGATTTTGTGTAATATACATGAGACACATGTTCAGAAACATTGTAACATCATTCATTCAAAAAATACACATAATAATTATTGAATAACTATTTTCTAGCCCTGTGTTGTTCTTCAAATTTGTGAGCAAGCATTATAAACATTAAGCATTGGAGAAGGCTCAATGAGGTTCTTTCATGCTTACTTTCCAACAATTAGAATCACCAGCACTCATATATAAACAATGGGCATCCTGGTGGATCCCTGCAATCCTAGTAACTAAGAGACAAAGGAGATCCTTAGAGCATCATGGCCAGCTAGTCTTTATAGGTTGATGATCTTTAGGTTGAATGGGAAACACTTGGTCAAACAAATGGAGAGTGGTTGAAGAAGACTCTCAACATAGATTTCTGATCTCATGTGTGCACACACATATGCACTCACATATGACCACACACAATACATATACCACAAAGACAGGAAAATAAAATGTAAACTACTTAGTTAAACATATATATGACACACTTTCTGATTCTATGTTTCTTCATTTTCAACAAATATTTTGAAGTTAAGATATAGTTATACCATTTCTCAACCTTTTCTCCCCTAATACTTCCTATGTAACCTTTCTTGAATTCTCTAAAATCTATAGCCCCTTTTTATTTAATTATTGTTATATATCAATTCCTCAATTCATAAATACAACCTGCTCAATACACATAATATTAGTTATATGCATATGACTTAAAGGTTGACTACTGGTATTAAGTAAGTGATTAAGGGTTCTTCCCTGGAGAAAACTATTTCTGCTACCAGATTTTTTTTTTATGAGCATTGGTATTTTGTCTACATGCATATCCGTGTGAGGATGTCAGATACTCTGGACCTAGAGTTACAGACAGTTGTGAGCTGCCATGTTGTGAAGAACAGGCCATGCTCTTAGATGCAAAGCCATTTCTCTGGCCCAATTGACATCATCCTTTAGTTGCCTATAGTGCTTTGTTTAGGTTTGGGCCCCATTAGATTTTCAATTGCTGTACTAGCACATCGATTGCAATTGTCAATTTCTTCAAGTTTCCTTTAGGTGGTCAAGTTGATGAGGATTCATGGTTGAGGTTTACCTGTTGCTTTGTTGGGGAAAAAAAAATCACTGCAGACTTTTATTCCTCTTGCTCTTATAACCTTTGTACCCCATCTTTTACAATGATAACTGAGGCTTAGGTGTTGGGATTGTGTTTATTGATTCAATTGGGGCTGAGCATCACTTACTCTTTAGTTACTATGCCTGTAAATGTACACCATGACTAAAGAAGTTTTAGTGGGTTAGTCCATGATTATCACATCAGAAAGAGACAGGAATGTAATTAGAGCTGTACCTGAGAGCTTTTCATCCTGAACTCCAGGAAATGGAGAGAGAGAGAGAGAGAGAGAGAGAGAGAGAGAGAGAGAGAGAGAGAGAGAGAGAAGAGAGCGCTAGCTTGGAAATGTCAAAGTCCATCCCTGGTGACATATGGCATCCAATAGAGCTACACCTACCTCAACAAGCCCACATTTCCTACACCTTTCTAAAGAGTTCTACTCCATGGAAACTCAGCATTTAAGTACATAAGCCTATGGGGCCATTTTCACACAGACCATCATATAAGAGATAAGAGGATTTTCAGTTTGTCCCTATCTCATATACCCAAAGAGGGAAGTTGCTTGAGGAAGAGGGTTATATCCATGATAAGAGTGCTTGACAAATATTCCGCAGTACAGTTGCCATTGTTAAGAATGAACATGGAGCTGGGGCAGTGGTGGCACATACCTTTAATCCCAGCACATGGGAGGCAGAGACAGGTGGATTTCTGAGTTTGAGGTCAGCCTGGTCTACAGAGTGAGTTCCAGGACAGCCAGGGCTATACAGAGAAACCCTGTCTTGAAAAACAAAACAAAGAAACAAAAAAACAAAGAATGAACATGGTAAATAACTGTTTCTAGACTATATAATTCCCAATACAATTTCTTCACCAATATAATTTTAGCCCAGTGTTTAAGGCATAATAAGTGGCCTATCTTAAAGAGCTTGGTGAGGAGCTTATAATGTCTTTTATTGTAATAAACAATTGATCCACAAAAATTATTCCAAGCTAGCTTGGAAAGATAAATGGTGTTGACCATCACATACTTTCAAGTTCACAAATCTAAACTAATCAGTGTTGGATAAGCATAACAATGGGAAAATATTCAAAGTTGTCCAATATCACCAACAGAGTAAAAGGCCATTCAGTGGTAGTAAAGTTTGTAATGGTATAGACAAGTTCCCTCTTACAGAATTTACCAGAAAACTTAGTAAAGTCGTACTATACAAAATCAACATGCAAAAGTAAATATCATTTGTATAACTTGAAATCTTGCTGAAAAAATAAAGAAAAATATTATTTTTATAACATCTCTTTTGTAAAGTACCTATTAATACATCATAACATGAATAGGCATCAAAAAGATAGAGTGGGGAAAATTATTTATTCAACAAAGCATGGTGGCAAAACTGATAATTCACATGCAAGAAAATGAATTAAGCCTCATACCTCCCACCATGCACAAAATAAACTCAAAATATGTACAAGATACTACTACTACTACTATTATTGTTATAATTATTAATATAAAGCTGCTTTCCAATTACTTTTTATAATCAATTAATTTTAATTTATTTTTCTCTTTAAATTAAGAATTTTTTAATTCACAGATTTTTTTAACTGAAAATATGTAGACAGAGAATCATGTGAGATACTGTAATGACTCAAAAGTACCAAATATTCTACTTCTAAATCTTACAATAGAGAAGAACTTTGGAACATTTTTGTTAAGTTAAATAGAAGGAAACATCATATGAGAATTTCAATTGATTAAAGTGAAATTACTCTTGCCAACTAATCAGCACAAACCACATATTGTGTTTGAAACTCTCCAATCATCTTATTCTTCTGAATCCCTAGAAAGCTGGGAAAAGTATGAAAGAGTTTGGAGAATGAGAAAAGAAAAAAAAATAGAAATCTGTTTTTTGAGAAACAGAAAATTGAACTCTCTCAGCTTTGAGTGTAGTTACTTCAAAAAATACTGCCAAACAGAATATTCTGTTTGATAGGTCTTTGCTTACATAGTCTTTGGCAATGCAGAGATCCTCCTGGTATTTGATCAAAGTGAAATACCTTGCTGGAGGACCTGCTGGCTGCTGTGGGTCACTCTACACAGAGCAGCCTGTAGGAAGTCTGGGCAGAGGAGTTACTGTGCATAAGAGACTTTATAGACTAATTGACAACGGTGAGTTTAGGCTTGAGTGAACATATTTTTGTGTTAAGTAGAAACAAAACAAACTTATGTGACCAGCACTGAAGTTGATGTATCACATTACTGGTTTCTTCACAAGTGGAAATGTAGAAATAGAAGGCTTGTTAAAATATACGGAAGACCCTTGATGTTCACCAAGCATCTACACATGTCCCACACCCGAGTTAACACAGTATTCCTCATATTCAAGTCACCACATAAAACGCCTGATCTGATCTTCTGAGAAATGGAAATAGTCAAAGCCCCAATCAGGACTGTAGTATAAAACCCCTTTCATGCAAGGAACAAAGTAACTTTCCCTTTGCTAGTTTGTAATGAGTTTCATCCTGTTTCCCTATTCCTGCTCCAGCTGTCTGGAGCTATAAACTAGATTCTCTGTCTTGCTCAGGGCAACAGTTGTTTTCAGATGAGATGTTTCCCAATTCCTTAATTGCCAAGAAAAGCCAATTAGGTTATGTAATAAGATAAATTGTAGTTACATCTTCTCAGTACACTAGCCTATGACATAGAAATAAAGCATGATAGGATTTGAAGTGACTAACTAAACAGAACATAAATGTATGTACATATAATAGATACTATTTGGTGAGAGGTACTTCACTTTGCTGTAAATATTTTACACTTGAACATAAAATCAGATTATTAAAAGTATTCTAGAAGCTCATCAAATATCTTGTAAATGAGGGGTTTTTTAATTTGATGAAGAAAACATTGCCCTTTTGAAACTACATTGTATAATATGACAGTTCGTTGGCAACCACCACAGAGGCAACCCTGACTACGTTATTGTTACATGATGCTGAAAGTGTGCGTCCGCGTCTCTCCCCCAGGTACCATTTTTGTTTGTTTTACCAGGACTCATATGTGCTTTAAAACTGAATGGCTCTTGATTCCACAACTAAAGCTATTTCAGTGTTCGGGAAAGGATAATATTTTACAATTTCAAAGAACTTACCATATAAATATTGCAAGATGATGACATATGGTGCCAGAAATTTTACATAATCAGCCCCAAGATAGGATAAACTAGTCATGTGTAACCAGCAGATGTGTGCTTACAACGAACACACTTTGCAAGCCTCTGTCTCCCACAAGATGCTCAGGGATTAGATATTTGCAGACATTGGCTTGGATTTGCAACACCACTCAGAGTGACAATAATGGCAGACAGAATGTTTTCAAAGTCCTTAATCTCTGTAAAATGTCAGACTGTACCTTTTCACATGTTTAGCAGGAACATTCCTACTGTGTACAATACTTTAAGTGTTAAAACAGAATGAGGAAGGAATAAGATTCCAGCCTAAAGCTGCCTGTCACAATCATCGCCCACTTTGACCTTAATTTAGTGGCAGTGAAAATCTGACAGACACCGGAAATAAGCAATTGCTTGACATATTGGGAACATTTTGACTTGACAGAATTGAACAACAACAACAAAAATAACATTTTCTTTAATAATGTGAGTTGTCAGTGAACACAGTTTGACACTGACCTCTGTGCATTCATTGTCCACTCAGGATGGTTTGTGGCAGTGCTGATTTCTGGCAGTGGTTTTATTTTTATAAGCCAACTACTCAGACTTAGATAATAAAACTGGCATATCTGTAGGAGAAACAGATAAACTTGGTGTCGTGACTGCCACCATACGAAAGATTTTGCTTGGTTTTCCGACTTCAAAGCTGAACCAAGTTTCCAGGATGGCCAATCCTGGCAAATTCACCTGAACAACCCTTTCCCTTGGCCAGCTGTTTACTGTGGATCCCATAGATACTCGAAGTTGCCCAGAGTAGGCAGTCACTTCTCTGTCTAAAAGGAAGTTTGTTTCAAGAAAGAATGGTGTATAAGTTTTCTAATGAAGTTCTAGCTGTGCTGAAAACTAAGAATTGTTTGACTTTGAAAAGGAAGTTTTCTGAAAAGAAAGGGAAAGAAAGAGAAGAAAGGAAGGAAGGAAGGAAGAAAAACCCTAATTTCTTACTGAGGAACTGGGAAAGAAATAAGTTCAGGCAGAGAAAGATTTTTTTTCTCATTTTGATGAAGAAATATAATCAGTTACTAGAAAAGAAGGAACTAAAGACAAATATTTCCATGCATCTTAAATCACAGCAACTGGAGTTTTCATTAGTGGTTCTCAGGCTTATACCTGTTTCTCATGTTCTAAACTAAGGAAGACTTCTCATATCTGTATGCAAAGGTTAGTAACATATTTAATGAATAGAATCATCTTTATACTGTTCACTTTGGACAAAATCAGGACATTTCATAGTCTACCAGTTGTCACATCTATTGAAAACAGTAGAATACTCCACCACAAAAAGTAAATGAAAATACTAAATCTTTTGGGGCATCTACATTCTTGTCTCATTGAAGTTATCAGCGAAATTGAACAAAAAAGTGAATGTGTTCTTAAGATCTGGAAGTAACCTAAAATACGTAACATTGAATAAAGTGACTAAGATTGCTTATTTCAACCCAATGGTAACGCATGAACAGAAGAAATTCAAACAGAAAACAGACATTGTTCCAAAAAGATCAATCTTAAAAGATGATGTGTTAAAGGGAGAACAAAATTAGTTATGTCACTAAGTATTTAAAAATAATGATAGCAAGTTAATTATTATAGTAACAACTAAGCATAGCGGGTAAAGTACATACTTCTTAAAAGTATTGAAAAGAAGCCCAATATATTGTGATTGGAAAAAGTGTCACTCTTACAGTAGTCATATGGCATATCACAGGATGAGGCTAGGCACACAGTGATAACAATTCTCATGAAAACATTCGTACAAGTTGTTGAGATACAGTCACATTTTCCCAGTAAGAACCCAAGCATAGATGCAGAGATGTCTGGTAAGTTCTAAAAGAAAGTTCTCCAGGTACTTTATAAAATTCTTCTTAAAAAATTAATTAATTATTTTTTTACACTCCATATTTTATTTCCCACCCACCCATCCACCCTCCGACTGTTCCACATCCCATACCTCCTCTCTCCATCATCCTTTCTCCATGTGGATGTCCCCACTCCTCACCCTACCTGATCTCTAAACTCCCTGGGGACTCCAGTCTCTTGAGGGTTAGGTGCATCATCTCTGAATAAGCACAGACCGGCAATCCTCTGCTGTATGTGTGCTGGGGGCCTCATATCAGCTGGTGTATGCTGCCGGGTTGGTGGTCCACTGTTGGAGAGATCTTGGGGGTCCAGATTAATTGAGACTGCTGGTCCTTCTCCCTTCTTCTCCACTTTTTTCAGCCTTCCCTAATTCAACCACAGGGGTCAGCTCAGCTGCTTCTGTCCATTGGTTCGGTGCAATTGTCTGCATCTGACTCTTTCAACTGCTTGTTGGGTCTTTTGGAGGGCAGTCATACTAGGTCCCTTTTTGTGATAGCCTCAGGATTAGGGACCTCCCCTTGAGCTGGATCCCACTTTGCCCTTGTCAGTAAACCTTCTTTTCCACAGACTCCTCTCATTTCCATTCCTGAAATTCTTTCAGACAGAAACAATTATAGGCCAGAGTTGTGTCTGTGGGATGACCCCTCTCTCCCGCATTTGATTCCCTGTCTTCCTGCTTGAGGTGGGCTCTGTAAGTTCTCTCTCCTTACTGTCAGGCATTTCATCTAAGGTCCCTCCCTTTGAGTCCTGAGAGTCTCTCACCTGCCTGGTCTCTGGTGCATTCTGGAGGGTACCCCCAACCTTTTATCTTCAGAGGTTGCCTGATTCCATTCCTTCTGCTGGCCCTCAGGGCTTCAGTCCTTTTCCCTCACCTAATACCAGATCAGGTTCCTCTCTATCACCGCCCCCAACCCCAGTACACTTTTCCTCCCAGTTCCCTCCCTTGCCACTTGTGATTGCTTTCTTTTCCCTTCAAAGTGGGACTGAGGCTTCCTCACTTGGGCACTTCAGCTTGTTGACCTTTTTGAGTTCTGTGTGCTGAATCTTGGGTATTCTGTACTATCCCCCCTTTTTGGCAAACATCCACTTATTAGTGAGTACATACTTGTTTATGGCTATAAAATTATCAAGTATATGTGATAAGGGACTTCAGAGCATTGATTGGGGAACGTGGGCCACCAATTATCATGCATTACTAGTAGCCTTAAACTTTTCTTATTTTGCTTTCCAACAGCTTTTATGGCAAAGAAAATGGGCAATGTCAAAAATCCCTACAAGCTACCTCAAGGAAGTCCCATCATAGTCACCTGAAGACATTTGTGATTTAGTAAATTGTACTATGCTCAGGAAGTTTAATGACTTCCATTGCTAGAAATATATCAACTTCAGGGTCATGGTTCTGGTCAAATGATGCTCTTTAACTCATGGAACTAACATGATTTTCTCTTTACATTTTTTATTTCTCCATTATTATATACGTGTCTTTAAGAAAATAACTTGAATTTTGAACAAAGTCTTGAATCCATGAATACATTTCAAAGCTTTGTTAATGCATAGTAATGTAAAACTTTCTAATCTTCTCACACTTATGTCTGGTTAATATATTATGAGACATCAGCATGATACAGCATATATAAAGGTAATATCCACTTTTTAATCCTATATTATTGATGTAAAATATACTGATATTCAGAAAATATTATTCAGAAAAATATTATTAAAAAATGCCTTATAAAGAAAATGAGTCTCCCAAGATGACTGACTGGATAAAAGTACTTGCTACTATGCCCAAGGATCAGAATTTTATGTCCATGAGCCACATGTTTGAAGGAGAAAATTGTCTTGAATCTTTTTCTCTAGCATCCACATAGATGCATGGTACACACAATTACAGGAACACAGGCATGCATATAGGATCAGAGAGATGGCTGAGCAGTTCAGAACTATTCATGTAGAGGACCCATATTTCTTCCTAAGTATCTCTAATGTGGATTCCAAGCATATATAATTACAGTTTAAGGATATTTAATGCCTTGCTCTGACCTCTGCAGACACTAGGAACTCATCCAGTGCACATACACACAAGCAGGCAAAGCAAACACACACATAAAATAATAGTTTAAAAAGTTCATAAGGAGAAATATGTTTTCACAAATGTATTTCATGAGGGAATAGCATAAAAACAAGATTTTCACCAAATTTTGACTTATTTGTATTTTTAAGTAATTTGTAATATTTTAAATGAAACCATTATTGTCCCTCTCCAAACATTTAGGAAACTTCTACTTATGTACTAAAACACACGCCATGAGTTAAGTTTAAAACAAAAACATGGATTCTATGTTTTCTGAACAGTATAATCAAATTTCATATAACCTCATGTAAGAATAGATTAAAATATATCATATAGAATAATAATGTAATATTTATGTTTTTCTGTGATCCATATGTATCTATTATATGATATAAAATAAAGCTCATAAGAATGCTTTCCTAAATATTGCACCAGCAAACAAATCCTGTGCCAGTAGACAATGTTGTCATTAAAGCCTTGGTAGTACTTCATTGGAACCATACTAATAAAAATGAGAAACTGATATTATAAAACTAAGTAAAATATACAGATCATCATTTCTTTTTAAATAATTTAAGTGATGCTGTTGTTTTGCTCTATATTGTTTCAGGGTTAATATAGTCCAATAATTCTATGGATGTGTATAAAACTGGGCATGGTACACTATGTGTTTTCCTTGATTTCTTAACTTTGTTTTAGGTTATATGTGCCACTAATGTATTAATTTATCTTTAGGAGATTTTTGGTAATAAACCATTTCATAAACACTTGATATGTCTTTCTCTAATAATCAATTGCTATACAATTTCAAAGGTTCCATCCTTTTGCTACTTTTGGGGGTGTATATGTAGGAACAAAGTGTGTAAATCATTGTGCTAAGTATTGAAAGCAGATTATAATGAGATGTGAACAACTTTTAACACACTAAAAAGGAAAACAGATAGAATTCATCTCTCTTAACATTTTGAATTCTCTGTAAGAATGCAAGGATTTATTATTTAACTTCTTGAGCTCTGGTAAGAACATGGTGGACTTTTATACCTGACCAGAATGTTATAGAAGACATATAAATATATTAAAACATATTTGATTAACAATTATAATTGATTAGAATAATAATTGTTAAAATCAAACAATGATATAACAGAATGTTTGCATATAATAATAATAAATTGTGGAAGCTTTGTATAGTTATGACAGAGGGATTAAACAAAATGAGATTTGAAAATTTTGTAGTAAGTGCAACATTATGAAGATTATAACTTTGTGTGTGTTTTGACCTAATGTAAGCTAACTATTCTGTTGGTTTTCCATCATTACAAAGTCATCACACAGGTTTTCATATATTATTATTCCTCTGTTTTCTTTGGTGCATACATATTGCTAGCAAAAGAAAAAATAATTAAAATCGCTAAAATAAAACATGGTAATTTCAAGTGGCTACCTTTAGACCTGGTGACTTAAATTGCAGTCTCACACAACTGAATAGGAAAGAAAAGGGCATTAGATGAAAGAGAAATAGGGTGCCTATTAACTTTACTTTAGTGACTAAATGTTTTATCATGCCTGATGGAGAATTGCACATTAAAATTATATCCTAGCCATTTTCTTGTATTTAGTAGCTGAATCATATTTGGTATAAAATGTACATTTTTATCATTTGTCCTGAGAGAACTAGTTAGGACAACAGGGGGGTATTTCATTTCAATTCACAAAGTAAAACAAATTACAGATGGGATTTTTTAACTTATAAAAAAGTAGTGCTAATGTAAGAAGACAATTGAATTGTGCAGGTTTATTATACAGTTAACAATTTTACTATATTCTTACATGCTTTATTTTTATCTTTTGTTATTTTTAAAACACACACACATACACACACACACATACACACACACACACACACACACACACACACACACACACACACACACACACACACACACACACACACACACTGCAATGCTGAAGAATGAACCACACTAAGAAAGTTAAAGTTTTCTACAATGAAAATTTTAAGAAACTGAAGAAAAAAATGAAGGAGACATCTGGATTCAGAAATATCTCACACTCTTTCACTGAAAATTCAATGTTGCTAAAAAGGGCTGTTTCATTTAAAGTCAGAGGAAACAGATTTTTTTCAACTTATAGGCATGGATGTAGAAATTCTAACTAAAACTTCCATAGTCCAGAAAAAAAACCACCAACAATAGACAAATGAAATCTTAAGACATAAAACACAGTAACAAAAACTGCCATCAAGGGAGGAGGCAGCACACTCAAAGAGAAATAATTTGTGCTAGGTATACAACTGATAGAAAATCTGTGTATAAAATGTACAAGTAGCTAAACATATAAACAATAAGCAAGCAAACAAACAAACAAAAAACCCTCAAAACTGGCCATGGGAATGAAGTCCTTAAGAAAAGATACATGAGAGTGCTGGTCCTCCTACAAGATTGTCCTTCTCCTCAGCTTCTTTCAGCCTTCCCTAATTCAACAACAGAGATCAGCTGCTTCTGTCCATTGGTTGGGTACAAATATCTGCATCTGACTCTTTCAGCTGTTTGTTGGGTCTTTTGGAGGGCAGTCATACTAGGTAACTTTGTGAGCACTCCATAGCCTCAGTAATAGTGTCAGGCCTTGAGACTTCCCCTTGAGCTGGTGGACCACCAAACAGACAGCATACACCAGCTGATATGAGGCTCCCAACACATACAGTAGAGGACTTCAGGGTCTGTGTTCATTCAGATATGATGCACCTAACCCTCAAGAGACTGGAGGCCCGAGGGAGTTTAGTGGTCAGGTGGGGTGGGGGCATCCACTTAGAGACAGGGGATGAGGAGGAGGTGTGGGATGTGGAACAGTCAGAGTGTGGATTGGGGGTGCGGGGAATGCAATATGGAGTGTAAAAAAATTAACTACTTAAAGAACATAAAACAAAAAACAACCTCCCCAAAATAGAAAACAAAAAGAAGATATATGAATGCCATTGAGCAGTCTGAAAGTTTTCAATATTTTTATTCATCACATAAATGTAGAATAAATCTACTTTTTGATTCTATGTTACAATAGTCAAAATGACTTATAAATCGAAATCAGAAGACAGACAATGCAGATGGGAATATGGGGGGAAAGAATGACTTATACACTTTTAATGAGAGTGTGAACTGGTGAAACTTCTTTGGAAATCACCTTGGAGGTTTTTCATGAGGGGCTAAAGAGAAGGCTTTACCAAAATTAACTGGACATAAATACGTTAACTGGAAGCATATGATCTTACAACCCAAATAAAAACATAACAAAAATGTATAGTAGAATATCTGTGATAGGAAAGAATAGAAAATTAATATTGGGAGAAAAAGGTTTAAGATACTAGGTACAGAGTTTTGGGGGAAAGGAATGGCTTAAGGTAGGTTAATCAAAGCAAAAGATATATGTAGAAGCCTTTAATTCCACTAGTCCATAACCCAATTAAAATACTCTTTAAGGGACTTTGAGCACAGACATCCAAAGTTAGGAATAATATTGGTCCTAGAAGATTGGTTAGTAAGTGAAAATATCAATGATAGATGTGAATCACCCCTCTAGAATTTATTGGTTGAAATGGGCTAAGATACAAATGATAGAATGCATGTCATTGCCATTGATCTTAGTTATCCATAATAATTATATGGTAAGAATCCCACTTCTTGAAACGTCACACACTTTAGTTACAAGGTAAAAAGAAATCTTTGATGAATATTCAATGAATCTCTTTCCTCCACCACTACATTCTTTCTTGATTAGATTTCATGCTGCTGCGAAAGGGAATGCTATCAGTGGAGAAATAACAGTCTTGCCTAGTTCTGGATTCTGCATACTATAATACTCACCTGATGGGCAAACTGTGCCCACTAGAGAAATAGTGGCAAGACTCTTTTTTGGGGGGGGGCAGAGAGAGGTTAATCAACTGCTTTCTTGATTGGATTTGAAGCCTGCTCAATAAGAGAGAATACATACCTAGTACTATAAAGATTGTCAAAACCTTTGAACAGAGAAGTTATAAGCCCATGTTTTTCTAAGTGATTGTGTTTGCCTTCTCAAAATTTATTTTTATATCCATAGGCTTGTGCTATTTACAACTATTGTTTGAAATTTTTTTATTGCAAGGGGTTAATGCAGAGACTCATTGCTTCTCAAAGTGCTGAGGAAAAGCAACTTTATACATTTAGTGTTAGACAGAATATCTATATTAAAGCATCTATCCTTTCCAAGGCTCAGGGGATTTGAAGGAAGAGACACAGAAAAAGTTTATTAGGATGGGAAGAAGTACTTTCCTCTAGACACCATAAAGCTAGCCCCACATTAACTCACAGAAAATGTAGTTGTCTGCACAAGACCTACATAAGATAAAAACAAGTTAAAACCTCCAGCATGGAGAAATGCATGGCTCCCAAACTCCTACCCCTAGCTTAGTAGGGGTACTACTACCCATAGTAATCTCCTATGGGTAGTAGATTACTGCTAGGGGAGGGAGTAATTTTCTGGTAGTTTTCCCATGGATGGCTCTACATCCATGCACATATGAACAAAGCTAATTAGACTCACTAGTTAAAGGCAGATAAACAAATAAACAAGAAAGTGGTAAATAAATACATTCAGAGTGTGAATTTGGGAGGCAGCTGGGATTGATCACCTCAGGAGCAATTAGATGTGGGAAGTGAGAGATGAATATGACCAACAACATTGAGTACAAATACAAAATACTTCAAGATAGTAAGAGAAGCTATGGCTAATTGGATAATAATATGTGTTGCTCTTTGAAAGGACCTGAGGTTGGTTCTAAACATAGATTTAAAGTGATTCAACAATGTCTGCATCTCCATTTCCAGAGAACCTGACACTTTCTTTTGTTCTCCAAGGGCAGTTGCACTCATGTGCATGTACTAACATACACCAATACATACACAAACACATACACAGAGAGAGAGAGGGAAACTGAGAGATAATCAAAAGACATAAGTCATTTAAAAAGAAATTTCAAATTATTCTTTTTAATACATACATATCTCATTTGTCATATTTTATTATAATATCATTTTTTTGTTTGTGTTTTGAGACAGGGTTTCTCTGTATAGCCCTGGCTATCCTGGAACTCACTCTGTAGACCAGGCTGGCCTTGAACTTAGAAATCCACCTGCCTCTGCCTTCCAAGCCATGAAATTAAAGGCATATGCCACCACTGCCAGTATTAAATATAATTTAATTTCAATTTTGTTCCACAATTTTTGGGAATTTGTGAATTTACCTTTCAGGCCAACTACAGTTTTATTTATTTATTTTTTATCAGATAGTTTCTTTATTGACATTTCAAATGTTCTCCCCTTTCCTGACTTCCCCTCCAAAACCCCCCCGTTCCCTCCCCCTTTCCCCAACACACCCCCTCCCACTTCCTGACCCTGGCATTCCCCTACACCAGGGCATAGAGCCTTTACAGCAACTAGTGCCTCTCCTCCCACTGTTGACCAACAAGGCTAGCCTCTGCTACATATGCAGCTGGAGCCATGAGTCCCACCATGTGTATTCTTTGGTTGGGGGTTAAGTCTCTGGGAGCTCTGGGGGTACTGGTTAGGTCATATTGTTGTTCCTCCTATGGGGATTCAAACCCCTTCAGCTCCTTGGGTTCTTTCTCTAGCTCCTTCATTGGGGATCCTGTGCTCAATCCAATAGATGGCTGTGAATATCCACTTCTGTATTAATCAGGCACTGACAGAGCCTCTCAGGAGACAGCTATATCAGGCTCCTGTCAGCAAGCACTTGTTGGCATTCACAATAGTGTCTGGGTTTGGTCATTGTATATGGGATGGATCCCCAGATGGAGCAGTCTCTGGATTGTCATTCCTTCTGTCTCTGCTCCATAGTTCATCTCTACAACTCTTTCTATGGGTATTTTGTTCCCCCTTCTAAGAAGGATCAAAGTATCCACACTTTGATCTTCCTTCTTCTTGAGTTTCTTGTGATTTGTGGATTGTATCTTGGGTATTCCAAGCTTCTGGGTTAATATTCACTTATTAGTGAGTGCAACTACAGTTTTAAATCATAATTTTGTACATTAAAGGAAAATATTGTAAGTTATTGAATACAAAGTAGGCACTTGTCAGAAATGATTTAGTATATTATTTATACATTAGCACCCTAAGAATCTCTTTATTTTCTCCAATATAGTAATGGTTTCAGAATAATGATTGGAAAATTCTATAAGCAATTATTTTTGAAAAGAAACAATGATATTTTTAATTCCATTAAAAGGGAAGGGGGTTATTGTTTCTTATTCTTAAAGAGTAACATCGCAGGGATTTGAGAACAATGAAAAATGTGCTGGGTGGTTGGTTAGTTGGTATGTCATTATATGTTATAACTATAAAATGTATTATTATAGACAACCAGTTTGTTTTCTACTAAAAAAATAAAAAGAGAGTGAGTAAGGAGAGTGGGCATGTGGAAATGACTAAAATCTATTACCTATATCTATGAAACAGTCAGACAATAAACCTAAGAAAAATGTGTAATAGCATGTAGATTTGATTTTCATAGAAATTCCCTTAGATAAAAGGGAAGGAAATAGTTTTAAAGTTCTCTCTTTCACTGTTATTTTTGTGCATTACTATATAGAGTAGGCATATCTCTAAAAGGTAAAGTATAATTTTATAACATTGTTTCAAACATTTAGTATTTTTCATTTGAAAATTCAAATCTAGAGTGCTTATTTGTTAAGTCCATGACTTATAAGTTCTTGGCATTTCAAATGTTTGGCATGGAAATAATATATGTTTGTGAATATATCCTTTCAACACATATGCACAGACAATATTTCCTATTCATTGTCTCTGATTTTATCTACATTTATTTGCTCTGCTTTATCTCTCTGGACACAAAATTACACATACAATGAGAATGAAGAACCCACAGGAACATGAAAAACACTAAAGTGTAATAATTTAAGTTGTCACTCTCACAGTCCTAGTGTTGAAGATTGGAGGGACCAGAAACCAACATTCAATGCTCATCATGCTTAAGGATAACAGACTCACATTTTCACATCATTAGTGAATACAGCTTGGAAGAAATGAGTATCTAAACAATAAATATTACACTTTTGGTCTTGATAAAATTCATTCCTTGATTAACTCCACTTGGGAATATCTCAAAGCTTTAGGTTTTCTTTCATATGATTATCATAATCCTCCTTCTTAGTTATACAATAAAATGTTTTGGCAGAGCTATATATCAGCATCATTGGATTAGATATATTAGATCTAGTATTTAGAGATTAAATAATTTGTAGAACAGAATATACTTTTTCATCTACTGTGAACAACATGTACAATTAACAGAAAGATACTTAGAATAGAGAAAGAAAGAGTAAAGGGAGGTGAGCAGTTGTGAAACAAATGGAACATAGATGGAGTTCCAAGGGGTAGTGATGCTCTGAAGATCCAGTGAACTGGTTTGGAAAAGATTCAAGCTAATAAAACCCCATAGTCTCTGCCTTACCTGTAGCAATATGGAAGAACTTTGCTATTGCAACCAAATTTTTGTCAGCATAAGTTATATAGATAGGAACTATTTCAGAAGTAAGAGTGAAGTCTTGATTGTGACTGAAGTGATTGATTCAGAACATAAAACAAGGACATGGATGTTGATATTTTAACATATAAAATCTTTCACAGAGTTTTCTGATGGCCCATTGCTGTTATGGGAATTATTTTTGGAGACTACATCATTAAGATAAACATATAAAGCCATGAACTTTTAATACACATGTGTTTGCAATGCATGTGTTCATGTGGCAAGGTACATGTGTGGATGCAAATGTGTTACATGTGTGACATGTAGATGGAAGCCAAGAGATAATCTCAGGTGTTCAAATTTTTGTATAATTTTTTAAAAAGAAAGATGGCATTGTTAGCCATGGTAAAAACGTTTCTGTCATCCCAGTAGGCCTTCTAAATCCCCAAAACTCACATAAGAAGTTAGTGCTGATACAAATGGTTGCAATCTTTGTATGGGGTTGAGAGAAAAAGAGACAGTAATATCCTGGGGCTTGCAAGTCATTTCATCTAGCTAAATCAGTGACCCTCAGGTTCCATCACAGACTTTGTCTCAAGAAAGTAAGGCATAGGTGAGTGAGGAAATGGCTCAGTCTTCAGGAACACTGACTGCATTTTTATAAGTTCTAGTTTGTTGTACAATACCCACATGGTAGCTCACCACTATTTGTAATTGCTCAATGTGATCCAATACTTTCTTCTTCTCTCAATGCCGCACATGTACACCTGAGGTATACAGACTTACATATAGGCAAAACACCCATGTACAAAAAGTGACAAATTATTTTAAATATTAAAATGGGAAACTCTGGCCTCCACACTTCATGTGCAATGCAAACACACACATAGACAAACAGAGAAACATAAAGACATATAGATATGCATACAGACAGATACACATACACACAGCAACAGCAGCACAAACCCACACATAAAAATAAACATACAAAACCTATTTATATACAAATTCTACCTGGATTCAATTAAACAAATCACAATATCATGTTGGGTAAACATATGAAAATTCATTCCACTGGTCCCTCCTAGTGACTGCCTGAACTATATGGGGTGTTAAAAAATATTAACTAACCTAGAAGTCTTTCCATACATCAGTTTACAATTTTGCTAGTATTTACTTCTCTGCTTGATTTCTGGTCAGAGAGTCAGTGCATGTATCACCTAATAGTTTTACTTGATACTTTGTGATACCACACAATTTTTGAACACAGTCCTTGAAGATCTAATAAAAATAAACTTACTCTTACAAATTTAAATTTATTAACCCTAGGTTATAGATCTTCAACATACTCTGTAAGTATAATAAATGTTTTCATATTTCTTTTTCTTCAACACTACTGTAATTGCTTTCTTATCCTCTGTATATAACAACTCATTTAATAAACAGATGTTGAGCCTACTGGTTGGTTTTTATTGTACCTACACCTCACAGACTCCCTCAATATATACATCTTTTTCCTTTTCTAAAGGAGAATGAGTAACTTCATCAAATAAAAGACAATTATGGGATAAACTTTATACTCAATAAAAATACTGTTATTTGTCATCTATCCAGTATTTAGTATTTTTTAATTAAATTAGTATCAATTGTATTTAGGTTCATAGGATTTTTAATATATAAAAATGATATTCTCTGCTTTTTACTCATTCTATAGTAACATTTCTGCATCCTTTTTGTACTATTTTAAGTCTTTTTTTTTTTTTTAAGATCACTAGAATTCCTTGATGCTCAGTTACAGTCTTTCTTCACTTTTCTTCCTAGATTGCTAAACGTAAATTCATTTATACCCAGGACTTACTTTAGTAAATTCATTACTAAACACTGGTGGTACCTAGATTTAATCTCATTTTTTCTGGGACATTTATTCACTACAGATGATTATATTGACCATGTAGAACCTTAACTCAAATCTTGCTATTGATTTTCTAGTTTTCAACAGTTAAGAATGAATAATCAATGAAATAATGTGTCATAATTAGAAGAGTCTGCACATACAACACTTACCTATTTTCCTTTCAAAATATTCCATACACTACCGTTCTTTCATCTCTTTCCTAAAAATCAGTACTTTGAGTCTGAATTCTTCACTTGGGCCTTCTGCCTTTCAACACAATGTTAAGTGCATGACATAATTACTCATTTATGGTTTTATATAAATCTAAAGGTTAATATTTATGTCTGCAAACTTCACTCAGTGGATTCTTGTATTCAAACTACCATCACATTTTATATCCCAAATAATTCCGATCCACCTGGTGATATTTGTTTCAATGTCACAATAGAGTCATTATTATAGCTCTAAGTTTGCTATCTTCATCTGGGGCACATATCTAAGCTTTTTTTCTTCTCATAGCCTATGCCAACACTCATTCCTGTATATTCTCCTTCCATAGGTGCTATAATATTTCCTCCAGGAATAGTTGATAATGTGCCAATTCTACCTTTCAGTAGAGTTCAAATTATCATAGAACTAAGAAGAAGAATTCTGGGGCCAGACAATGGTGGTACACACTTTTAATCCTAGCACTTGGGAGACAGACAGGCGGATTTCTGAGTTTGAAGCCAGCCTGGTCTACAGAGTGAGTTCCAGGACTGCCAGGGATACATAAAGAAACCTTGTCTTGAAAAAAACCAAACAAAACAACAACAACAAAAAACCCAAACAAACAAACAAAAAACCGAAAGAAGAAGAAGAAATCTGTACAGAGTTCTTCAAATCTCTCTACAATTCATGTGTCAAGCCTTAACTTACACACTATTTTCTCCTTTTTTTTAATGACAGTTGCAAGAGCCTGCTTTCCATTGCTATAGTAAAACAATTCCAAACATGGCTGGTTTCTAAGGCGATTCCCCATAGATGGAACCTTTTCATCTAATAGCCTTCTTTACTCTTTATTTTTGTGGTATTTGATATTTCACCTAAGAAAGAATTCTTTGGAGATGTCTTTCTTGACACTATTTGGATCAGTTACCATTTTGATATTCTATCATAGAATATTCTTTTTTTTTTTCAAGAAGCAAAAAAGTTTATTCAAATTCTTTTTGAAAACATATATTCATGCACAAATGCATACAGGCACACACAGAGGCACAAACATCAGATAATTCTTCAGTATGAACATTTACCAAAATGACTTTCTTTTTCCATGGAGAAGTTTGTCTGATTCTTTGCTTTTGTTTTTCAAGCTTGATACCATGCCTGGTAACTATGAAATAAATAAAAATTAATGTGACATCAATGAATAAAGGTTTATTACATGAAACTAATGAAGTGATATGTTATTAACTAAGTAGTTAGTTATGTATAATGAACTAAGGAGAGTAAGTATTAATTCTACATGAGTAAGTAAATACTGTAAAATAAATACAGGCAGTATGAGACAGTTTCTATGGGCCAATTACCAGAAGGCCATGGCTTTTTGGAAGATGTTCTAAACATATTCCTTGAAGCAGAAATAGAAAAAGTGATGTACCAAAGAGATTTAATTGTGTGAGAACATACATAGCCACACTCAAGTACTCTGTGAAAGAAAGTTGATAATTAATATAAAAAAATGTACACTTCTACAAATTAAAGATTACTAGGTTTCTAAGCACTGATGTTGACCTGTTTCTTAAATGAGACCCCTGAAAATAGTTCACTGTGCTTTCCTGTAACGCATTCATCTACACCTCAGTTTGTATTAAACTTACTGATGAACTACTAAGAATCAATTTAGGCTAATAAGCAATACTAAACACCATTGTAGAAAGAGATTTAGATGGTTCTCTCCCTGCTCTTTCTACAAAGGTTTATTGCCTCTGAAGAAAAGCTTGACTGAAGCTGCAAATAAGAAAAAATTCACTTTACTCAATGGATAATTTTGGATAATTTTGTACTGAGAGTTCTTAAATAATGGAATGCTTCAAGAAACTTACCCCATGAGGTTGACTTGTTCTTGCTCCCTAGAGACTATTCTTCTTCTAAAAAGAAATGATCTCATCTTTGAGCCCTGAATTATTAAAATTTCTAGATTCTGTTTCTTAAATTTACTGAGGAATTTCTCTCCTTTCTGCCCTTTGTATTAATGATCCTGTTGAATGAAGAGATAGTCCCAGTTGATTTCTATGCACTTTAAATTTGAATGTGTTATTTTGGTGTCTTTTTTTTTTTTTTTTTTTTTTGTAGCTATATATTTATATGTACTGACTAAACCATGAAATAATAAGATAACAGCAGCATGAAGATGATAAAATATCTGAATTTTCCATACACATGACCATTTTAAAATTAGTACATTATTTTACGGTAGTGTTACTTTCTCAGTCTCTCTCTCTCCCTCTCTCTCTCTGTGTGTGTGTGTGTGTGTGTGTGTGTGTGTCTGCGTGTATGCTTATGTGAATCTGTGTGTCTGTGCGTGTCTGTGTGTATATACATTTTTATTGTAGTTTTTAAAATCAAAGAAAAATTGCACACAGGGAAATTCAGGTAGGGCCAAGCTTTCAGACTATGTTAGAATTCTGAGATTCATTTTTTGTAACAATGAAGGTTCAGAAAAATAAATACTGTAAGTCTATGTTTTATTAACCAATTTAAGTTTAGGAGAGATTCCATAGATGTGAAAATCTGCCATTGTTTTATTAAATTTGTAACATAACTGATAAAGTGAAAACTAGAGTATTGACAAATATTCGGTGGGAGAGAATAGATAAGCCAGATCCAGCACAAACTTTTGAAGAATGTAAGGAAAGAGTGCTATTATCTGTTTTTTAATTAGAGTTTTTTGTTTTAACTTTGTTATCCTGATAGATACATCCTTTTGACAAACTAACTAGAGCACTGGCCATTCTCTTGAATTTCTTTGTCTTTCCAAATGACTGTTTTCATAAACTGCAGACTACAAAAATTTTAGGCGGAAACATCCTTGCAATATATACTAGCCAAGTCCCTCATTCTATGTGACAGTGCTACTGTGAATCATAAGAGTGATTTTTTAATGGTCATATTGAATGTAAAATATTTTATAAAATATTTTGCATAAGACATGTCCTTTAATTTTTATGAAACACTGTCAATTAGAAATTAGTACTACCTACATATTACAGCTATTGCTAATGTTCAGGTTCATTCAGCTTTTTGTTACTCTTCCTCTTTTAGAATTATGACAATACCATCAGAAACACTGCAAAACATCTTTCTAGTATTCAAACAATTCCTTATATGAAAACTAAAACCAAAAGATGTTACAGCTTTACCCTAAGACATATTTCAAAATTGGTCACAGCTGAGATTAAACTAACTTCACATATCAGAAAAGTTCTTTGCTGCATACAGACAAAATTTACTCAAACTGTCTTTGGATCATATCAGAAAATTATGTGATAACTGCATGCAGTTTTGTTTCTCTTGTCAATTATTAGTATTTCATGTTTTAAATATTATTGAATTATTTAAAGATTTAAGTAAAAATATATGCCAATGGATTCAAACAATTGAAATGGAATTTAATCATGTATTGACCTGTGTAGTTGATAGATCAAAAACCACTAGATTATATTGATTTTGCAGTTGTAGAAATACACTTTCTTTATTTCTACCTACTATGATAGCATTTTGTCATTGTTTGTACATGTGTGTTTGTGTATGTGTTTGTGTATATGTGTGTGTGTATGTTTTTTAAATTATTTTGTAGAGGGGTTGATTTCTCATTTTTTTCCTTAAAGCTCTATTCTCACAATAGTGTGAAAAAGTGTGATAATCTGTCTAGGTTTTATATTTCTGACTTTTATTACTTCTCTCAGCTGATCAAAATTCATTGCACAGAAGTTTTACTAAAATTCCTTTTTCTTATTATATTTAATTGCTAAGATACCAATTCTTGATTTAAGTCTTATAGTTGTGAATACTATGCTGAATGGCGGCTGGAATTGTTCAGAGTCTAATTAGGAGTATTGAATTAATTTGATGACAGTAATTAGTGCCCTATTGTGGGTCTAACAGAGTCCCTTTCTAACTCTACATGGTAAGAAGGACTGAAAGTTGAGCTGCTGTAGAAACATTGATACCAACAAATCTTCAAGCAGGAATCCATGATGTGATTGCAATTATTTACCCAAAGTACTTCAAGTAGCTCTGTGTTCCTGCCATCATGCTTTGATCTTTTAAATGTGGAATATAGATTGCATACGTGTTCAAGATACATAAACTACTGCACTATGACTCTATGTAAGTAGAACCATGGTTTACACTTTAACTGTATCAAACAATGTTCTTTCTTGCCATTCTGAAGAAAGCCACCCCGGTGGTCTAGAAAGCACCACTTCATAGTCACCGTTCTGCATGACTTTCCTGGAGGTGGCTACTAGCATAAAGTGTTTGAAATTGCCTCATATTTACATGCAATTTTATTCCCATATTTAGAGTCCCCAAGCACAACAGTGCAGGTTTGTCTACTTATAATACTTTCTCGCAACTGACTTGCTTAAGATGGATGAGTGGTGTCAACGTTCCCTGAAATTCCTTCCTGTTGCTTGTATATCATTTGAATGTTACTGAATGCAAACATCAACTTCTCTTTATGTGTACTTCGTTGTCAGTTGCTCTCTGTGGCATTCATGGTCAATTTTGAACACTTTTCTAATACTCATTTGCTGCTTTGTTTCATCTTTCAATTTTGTTGAATCACCCAACATATTTATGATGTTGGGCATTAAACCAACAGTCTTCCATATTGTTATGCCTTGCAACAGGGTTGTCTTAGTTAGACTTTTACTATTATGAACAGACACCATGACAAAGGCAACTCTTATAAAGGACAAGATTTAATTGAGTCTGGTTTACAGGTGCAAAGGTTCAGCCCATTATCATCTAGGTCAGAGCATGGCAACATCCAGGCAGACATGGGGCAGGAAGAGCTGAGAGTTCTACATCTTCGTCCAAAGGCAGACAGAAGACTAGCTTCCAGGCAGTTAAGTGTGTGTGTGTGTGGGGGGGTCATCAAGCCCATACCTATAGTGATACACTTCCTCCGAAAGGCCATACCTAATCCAACAAGGCCAAACTTCCTAATATTGCCACTCCTTGTGCCAAGCAACCTACCACGGGTAATTTATCTTCTTTTATGTCCCTGAAAAGTCATGTCAATATCAGTCATATTGATTTTTGCCAATGGTTTAATAGTTACCAGAAGAAGTCCACTTTAGCTATCTTAATCAACAAGCTAAACTAGGGACCAATCACATTTCATTATCCTTTACCTATTTTCCTCCGTGAAGAGATTGCTAAGTCTATTAAGCATCACCTCAACTTCTTTTTATATTTCACTGTCTGATTTAATTTTTAAGATTTCACCTATATTGGACTTACTATGTAGCTAAGTCTACTTTTTAACTCTTCCAAAGTTCTGAGATTGTAGCAGAAACCACCACACCCTGCTGATTCATTCCTTATGAATTTGTCTATCTTTACAAATTCTAATATTAGTAACTTAGTAGTATTTTTGTTCTAAAGTATACATTTACTACTATGTAAATTAACTCTTATTTTCCAAATTGCATCATTTAAAAATTCTTCACAATGTGGTTAAATATATCAGTCTTTCAAGGTATACCTAATTTTTTATTTTAAATAATGCTTTGATTTTATATCATTTGTACATATATACAAGATGTCTTGATTACATTCAATCTCTACTCCAATGCTCCAACTGTTTTCAGGACTCCTTCAATACATATTAGTCAAACCTTCATGTCTTTCTATAAATTTAGATTGTGTTTTTAACGCTATGAATCAATAATACTGGCTGTACACACACAAGGACAAGTGTGGGCTTATCCACTGTGCAATTGTCAACATTCTAGTGACTAATTTACCTAGAGAAGTGGTTCTTCTTTTCACTTCAAGGTGTTTTGTGAGTCCTCTGCACTCCATACTGGTTATTGTTTTTTATACTCTTAAAACATTTGTCAACTTGTCAATCGAGATATTTATATTACATTGTTAAACTGTATTGTTTTATATAAAAAGTTATAATAACCTTGAAGCTGTTATTTGTATATAGTATATAATGAATGTAACTTTATATTTTACTTTATTAACAGGAATTTTAAAAGCATAGTTTGTTGAAAGAGCCATACAATGACAATATTGTCATATCTCTTATTTGCAGGTGTATCGACATTTTGGAATTCTGGATGATGGTTATTTTTGTTTGTCATTGACTCTTTTAATAGCCATTGCTCTATAATGGAGCTGCATAGAAAAGAAAGAATATTCTTACTTTATTTTCACCAAAGATCTCTTATCTCTTTTTAGGTCATTATTTTTTCATACTGAAATGAATTACCTCTACCACACAATTCTGTTTATATGACAATAAACTGAAAGACAATATATATTATAGACCTCTTTTATAATTCCATGCATGCAGACTATCCCTTTAATGGCTATGGTTCTCTCAATACTATTTTTTAGTTTTCTGACTAATTTACGTGTGATTAAAACTGTTAACATATTTAGTATTTAAACTTATACTATGCTTTCTAAATTTTCATTTAAATAAATTTTTTTTTTACAAATATGTAACAATAATTTGTAAATCTTCTGTGTCTGGTAGCTTTGCTAAAATCATTAATTTAATGTCTGTGCATGAGTTTTGTTAGTATACATACTACATCCATGTAAGCCTCTGCATTTTTATTTAAGAAACCATTTTATACATACAGATAATTGATGAGTTAATTGTTGTCAGAGAAGGACCTGATATGCTTTGGAACTTTACAACTATTCATAGTTTGCCTATAATCTAACATAAATGTAAAGATTATTGACATGACTGAATAAAACCTGCAGTGCATAATTAAGAGTTCAGCTTTTTGTAATATGTGCATACAGAGTAGAATTGTGTGTCTTTTCAAATTTTCATATTTTAATGATATTTGTTATTTTTGAAAATTCCTTCCAATTAGAAGATAATAAGTTTCTAACTACGGTGATTTGTCATTATCTGCATGCATTTGGTTAATTATATACATTCATGTTGATGGCAATTTTTGTTCTTAATAATATAATTAAAGAATTTACTTAAGTTATAAAAAATAGAAATGCTGTCTTAAAATAAAAAACATAAACCTCCCACAATTTTAACTGAGAGAATACTAAACAAAAATAAATTCATCAAAGAATTATCACAAGATGAAGAATAAATTCTTTCCAAATCAATGAAAAGTTTAAAAATACTTTACTCTTAAATTCTGATATAAATTTAATGATGTTTATATTTTTATTTTGTCTATTATTTTTGTAAATAATAAAATAATTTTTTGTAGTGATGGTTAAAATTGTATTTTTTTGTCCTTCTGTCTTTTTGCTTTAATGATTTAAGATATCTTTCGTTAAAATATTTAGATACTTTATTATTAAATATGATACTATTGAAGTATTTATGCCATTTTTAGAACAATTATCTTAACCTGTAGTTTTTTTTTTGATCCTTCTCTTCTGAAGTTGGGATATGCTCTGGGAAACTAGCCACTGTCTATTTTGAATTCTCCTTCATGATGCTGGCATCAGATCCCTGAGCTCTCCCTATAGAGAAATGCTCTCATTACACATATAATTTATTATTCTGAATTCTTACTGTTATCTGAACTGTGATGCAGTAACTATTGCATAACTTGTCAGCTGTCTGCTTTCTTTGTGTGTTCTGCACATATTTTACTTTTATTTTCCTCAGTGAAAAGGTATATCTGACATACCCTTACTAGAAGCTGAAAATTTCCAAGAAGTTTTAAAATATAGAGAAGTTCCACTCTTTCTGGTATTTGTTTATTTTCATATACTGAGAAGAACTAATATATCTGGGATAATGTTTCTATATTATATGTAGACGTGATAAAATTAAAACAAATTTGCTCTTAAAATCATGGATTTAAGGGATGATTTTCTCAAATTATTAACACTGAATCTTTTCTTGTAATATTCCTCTTTAACAGGTGAGTAGAACTTCAATATCTATAAAAATGACAGGTACTTATAAAATGAAGCTTCATTACACAAGATTTCCTTGAGAAAATATTATTTATCCTGTCAATGGTGTAATATTGTGACTAATAAAAATGTCATTTTATTGTGTTTTAAAATAATTTTTAAGTTGAGTTAAAAAGGGAGGCTATTTATTTCTTATTTGGGACCATACAAAGATTTTGAACAACTATGTTTTTGGAATCCTCTACTTCAGTTAGGACTTATACACATAGGAAACATTAAAAAAATAAAAATAAAAACAATATGATTGTGATTAAAGTATTATGCTATATATAAGAGTGTACATAGATATCTATTTATATAATTTAATGCATTTATAGTGCTTCTTGTTGCTATGACAAACTACTTGATGAAAAACAAATAAAGAAGAGGTTTATTTGGGTTCATAACCAGGTAGTTCGATTTATGCAAATAGATAGTAATAGTCAAGGAGCAGACAGATGAATGCTCCTGTGCTTGCTCCCTTTTGTTTGGTCAAGGAAGCTATCTCAAGAGAAGTTGTCCCACACATTCTGGGTGTGTAATCCCTTCTTAATTAAACATCTTTGATAATACTTCCATAGAACCCTTAAACATGTTTTTACCTTGGTGAATCTAAATCTGGCATCAATTTTCTTGCCTATGAAAGCAACTCCTGAAAACACTTGTAGTTTTGGTGAGTCTGACACTTCTAGAATTTCACATAATTTTTTTTTAACTTTTTCACTTCATGTGTATATTGGTGTATATAGCATTACTTCCCTATTGCACTAATATGGTAAAACTATGTGACTAAGACAACTTATAGAAGAAAAGTTCATTTGTCCAGAAGAATAAGTATCCATCATAAGATGGAATCATAGCAGCAGTCATGGAAGTTGGAGCATCTGAGGACTCACATCTCAAGTTACAAGCAGGAAGCAGAGAAAGTGTACTAGACATTGCATGTAGTTTTTAATTCTCAAGGCAACACACTCTAATGCTCACTAAATAGTGCCACCAGCTGGGAACTAGTGCTGAAGATCTGACATATGACAAACATCTCATTCAAACCACCACAATAGACTTATAGTTTTGCAACTGAAATTTCTTCTCCTTTTCTTTCTCCTTCTCCTCCTTCTCTTTCTTCTTCTTTGCATCTGTTGTGATATCTCCTTGTTCATCTCTAATTTTATTGATTTGGATATTTCTCTTCATTTTGATTGATTTAGCTTGGTATTTCTCTATTATGTTTATCTTTTTCAAGAATCTAGTCTTTGTTTCATTGTTTCTTTGTATTTTATTGTCTTGGTTTGCTTGTAATTTTATGTTTTATATTTCTAGGTAATTCATCTCTGTTCTGATTTTAGTTATTTCTTTCTATCTACTATTTTGGGGTTTGGTCTGTTCATATTTTTTCAGATTCTTACTTAGGATGAATCACTTTGTTATTTCTCCTTGATTTACAATTTTTAGCATATTATTATATATGCATGTTTGTTTGCTGAAAATGCTATTCCATTTTGTGGAAATCAGAGGACATTCAATGGAATATTCATCCATATGTACACTAGTTGAGGTCCTCAGATATTAGGTATGATTGTTTTTACTTTTTGAGGTATTTCATCATCTCACCTTCCTAATTTTTATTGTAGTAACTTCCCTATTCAGAATGCCTTCACTATATTCCAAGGCTTTGATATCTTGTGCTTTCATTTTTATTTAATTACTGGAGTGTTAAAAATTTCTTCTTGTTTTATTCAATGAAAAACTCATCACTTAGCACTATGTTGTTTAACGTTTGTGTATTTTAGTTTTTGTAATATTTTTTTCTATTGATCTCACTCTTTATTTTATTGTGATAAGATACAATACAAAAATTTCTCTATTTTCTTATATCTTGTGACAACTGCTTTGTTTTCCAATATATGAACTATTTTTAAGAAAATGACTTTCATGGGCTGTTAGGGAACATCATGGATGAGAGCACAGCTGGTAGGTTGTAGATAGTTGCTCAATATATGTTCTCAGATGGTATAGATGATGTGGTAGGGGGCAGAATAATGAGTAATCTACCCACAAAATATCAGGCAGAATCCTGCTAAAGCAACAAAAATAAAAGCAAAAACAAATAAAACCAAAAATGAAACAAAGAAAAACAAACAAAACAAAAACAAGAAATACAAAAACAAAATAAAAAACAAACGAATAAGACAAAAAGCAGCGATGGGACATCTGGACTGGTACTGTGAGAGTTTCTGGGGCTATGAAAGAAGAGAGACGATTCCACAATAAATGTAAGTAGTGGAGAACCACAGGAACAGTGACTTTGTGATGTCCATAGGCAAAGGAAGCAAAGTGGTCATAATTTTTCTAAGACCACAGGTTCTGCCAAGTCTGTCAGATACTTTGAAGTAATCATAGCCAGGATAATGGGTACAACAAAACATGTAAATATTTATTCTAACTAAGGAGATTAATATGTTAGAAAGAAGGAGGTACCAGGAATGGTACAATTTTAACATCTGTCTAGATCATGACCATCCTCTTTCCCAATCCCTTTTTTATGTTATTAATCAAATAACCATTGCTACTGAAAGAGTAGAAAAATCTAACAACTTATGAGCATGTACGAAACCTTGTAGTGACAAGGTAGCTGTTGGGGTCTAGGAATTGCCTCATAAACCACACAAACACCAACCTCAAATCTCAGTCAGACAGGGATAGTGTATTGAGCACATGCCCCAGGATTGGTTGACCAAAGCTGTGGTCCACTTTCTGGAACTGAATCATGACCCCAAGTTACGATGCTACAGGGTTTGTAAATCCCAAATCCACAAACATCTGTGCCAAGATGTTTTACCAATCTAGATTTAGGGATAGGGGATTTCCTTAGGAACATATCAATGTTGTAAATTTATCCTGATCCCACTGGTTGGATATTCAACTGTGGCAGGGGATTTGCCTTGTTCAATATTCATATCCTAACTTGTCTACCAGGATGGGACTTGTCTAACATTCATGTCTTAACTTGTCAACCAGGATGCTATGTTTCTTTCTGCTAAGTAGGTTCTCAGTTTCCTGGGAAGTCTTGGGAACTTAAACTTTACTGGAACACTACTCAAAGTGGAAGTCTTATTCCTAGTAGTTTCTTATATTTGTGAAAGTGTCACTCTTATGTTGGGATCTATCCCAGGGGCAGCTTATACCATAAAAAGTGTTAGATGATCAGTTTGCGTCCTAGATTATTGTGGTTAACTATACAAAAAATAATTCTAATGAATTCTATCATGACTGGATTCCAATGGAACAGAACATAACAGAGTATGTAATCAATCTTGACATAAAGTTTCCCAGTAATATCAGAAACATATGAGAAAGTTTCCTTGTGATGGCAGAATAACCATGTTACTGTTACATAGATCTTAGTATTTCACACAGGCTTTAACAGTGGCACCAATGAAGAGGCATGGAAACACCGACTGAAAGTAAAGTGCTGGCTTGTGATGTTTGAGGCAATGCTGAGAACCAAACACAGGGCTTTATGATCATTAGGCAAGTACTCTTCTACTCTGCATCATATCCAATTCTTTTAAAATGATTGTAACTTCCTACAAGTCACAGAACATAATATTCTTCCAGAAATAATCTCCCACAAATGCAGAAAGAATAAGGTAGGAAAAAGCCTAGCCATGACTCAGGCAGACTCTAAAATGCAGGTGTTTGAAGAGCATAATACAAAGCCTTTCTAAGGGCAACCCACATAGCTAAGGATCGCTCCTAGGAAATCTTCAGAAAGAGGAAAAATTAAGAGTAAGTACATGTTAAAAAAACAGGGACAATAGAGGCAGCAGATGAAAAGGATCTAAACTGAAGGAAGACAATGAATTGTCATTAAATATCCCAGAGCTTAAGCCAAAGTTCTAAAAGCCTAGTAGAAACAGCAAGCTGGATTTCCAGAGCTGGAGAAACATAGCATCCTTGTACGACATAATAATGCACCAATATCCATCACCATCCTACAACAAGGAAGTTCAAGTCATTCTATTTACCGAATGAGACCAAATAAAAGATTTTTTAAATATTTACAAAGTAACATAATCACAGTTTTACAAAAATAATGACAGGTAAGAAACTCATGACCTCATCATCTATAATCTAGTGTTTCACATGAAGCAAACTCAGTTGCAGACTGATGTATTTCATTGTTTCCAAAACATACAGCAGACCTGCAGACAGTCATAAATTTGATCATAGAAAAAGGGAGGGTTTGAAAAAAAGGACCTAAGAGATGTGGAAATGTTTTGGTAGTAAAACTAACAACAACAACAAAACCAATCTTTAAAGTAGAACCCAGATCTAGGGAGATGACTTAAGTTTAAGAGCATATACTACTCATGTAGAGGACTAGAGTTCAGTGCCCAGAACCCATACTGTGTAGCTCTCACTGATCTATAACTCTGGCTCCAGGGATATCTGGTGCCTCTGGTCTCCCTAAGCACTTGTAATTCCATGCACAGATTCACATACAAAATACAATTAGAAGTAAAACTAAGCACAAAATGGAACCCAGGGTGATGTAACATTGGCAGTAATTAAATATAAAAGCAGAAGACAAAATGGTTTTACAACAGGAACAACTGAAGGAGGGATAAACTAGGGTAAGGATGGTGGGGCTAGCCATAGCCAGAGGGAAGCCAGAGACTTGATACTTGACTACTGCAAGGGCTGCTCAGAAGTCAATCCAACAGGTATACATAAGAAACTATTTTACTAATTTTAGAATAAAAATGGATGTTATTAATTTTTTCAACATCAACCCTACAGTTATAAGCATATTTTCCTAAGTGTGTGTAAACTAGAAAAGGAGAAGAGCCATCTATATTGTATTTCTGGAGTCCACAACCTCTTCCAGATTTACAGAACTCTGCTTCTTCATCTTCACAGGCAGAAAAAAATAAAGCTCTTTTCAAACAATTGAACTTTGCTATTGACATTATAGATATTCACATATGTGATGGAGTAAATTCAAAAATGGGGTACAGTTATGAATTGTTTTTGTTTTATGTATTGACTAAAATGTATAGAGTTTGTTCCTTTCATTTTTTTTCTTTTTTCCTTTTCTTTGATATTTAGGTCATTGTTCTCAAAGGCTGACATACATGCCAGGTAAACAAAAGCCTGAAGTTCCAACAAAAATGATAAGTACTATTTTTGGCTAAAATTAGACAATTGTAAATCATCAATGTTCAAGAAAAATGTAATACATAGTCATCCTTTTTATAAAAGAAAGAGGTACTGAACATTTTATGTTGACCCAAAGTTAGGCCAAATTGAACTTTAAATTGTTAGTTAGATGGAGCATAAACATGTGGGAAGGGTACTGCTTCCTAGAATCCCTTCTGATGCATCAAGAGATGTTTGGAAGGAAGAGAAAAATCCAGAACTGTGGACTGTCAATCACAAAGCAGCACAGCAGAACTGAATCCAACTACGCTGGTAATTTTGCAATTCAATTTCTCTTCTTTAACTTACTTAACAAAAGACTTACATCACAGAACAAAATGACATCTGACATTGTAAACATATGAGAGACTGGCTGAAAAGCCAGCACTTTGAATGTTTCTAAAGTAAGGGAATATTAAGCATTGATAAGAGCAAGTAATGAAAAAGTCTTATCTAAGATTCTATTTGCAGCCTGCTTTTCCTGGCACTTTTATTTCTATCATTAAGAATTTGAGATCAAAGGTTGAATCTAATGTCTTTCTAATCTCACTTGTATTGTGCATTATTTTTAGTAAATCCTGATCTTTTCCAGAAATCTGTTGTCATACTGATAATACGTTTTCACAATTTCTTTATTCCATTATTTCTTGTATCTCATCTTTGAATTTGGACATTAATTTCAAGTTAATACATTACATTTTTCTTCAGGCAGTTTCTAAATTACAGATGTGTAGGAAGTAAATGCAATCTAAGTACCTAGATTCTTTTTTCCTTTCTCTTGCATATGGCTAATTGGATACAAATTATAGCTTTACTGATACTTTGTTCATCTCCAGCACATTAAATATGGTCTTCAGCATGCATCAGTGCTAATGAGTCTAATGTAAGTCATGAGTCTAATGTAAGATCTATTTTTATTCATGTATTTTATATGTATATCTCATGTGTTCAGGTGCCTGCTAAGTAAGAAATGAGTATAAGGTCCTCTGGATCTCGAAACTTCAGGAATTTATTAGCCCCTCAACATAGATACTGAGAAACCAACTCAGCAGTTCCACAAAGGCATCAAGCACTCTTCACCCCCAAACAAAGTCTCCAGTACCTTATTATTCCTTTGCCATACAATATTTATTTTCTCTGATAATACTTACAATTTTCTTTTCTTTCATATAAGGAATTATCAGTGAATTGGATGTAACTGTTGGTAAGCTTTGTCATAATTTTATTCAAAGTACTATGAGAAAATGGTCTTTAAGTCAACGTATTATCAATAAATTAGCACCAATTATCAATAGATATATTCCATCCACCTCTATGTTCATCTTTCTTAATCAATATTCTTTTCCTCTATTATTTTAATAATCCTATTTCATTTAACTTTTCTTATTTTACTGCATTTGTTGTGTAAGTTTTACCTGGTTTATGTATGGTCAGTATCATGTGACAAAAAAGAGTTACCCTGAAGTTTTTAAAATTAGTTTTCTTACTTCTCATGATTGCATTAATTTTCTCACAGTGTTGCAACAGACTACCAAAACCTGACTGTTCAGAAGATAATTAGTGTCTTATGGTTATGACTACATTCAAGGTCAAGTTGTTCACAGTCATGTCTCTCGCAGACAGTATGGGTGACTCTTTTCCACACTGTTCTTCTAGGTCTCATCTCCCCACCAGGAACAGTAAGATCCTTCAGCCTGCAGCAACATGATTACATCTTCACATGCAGTTCCTTATGTGTGTGTATCTCTCTGTCCAAAATTCCAAGATATCAGTCAGGCTGTGTCAGAGGCTAACCATAATCACATCTTATCTCATATTCTATTTTTAATATAAATGATTCTTTTCTCAAATAGGTCATATTCTGAGGCACTGTGGGTTACTATTTAAACAATGAACATTTAGAGAATTACAACAAATGACAACCACCTGTGATCCTGTATAATGCTGTAAAAGAAAATCTACATTTTAACTCTCAGTTGACCTTCTACTTTTATCTTTAAGATACTATTGTAGATGCTTGCATTTTTGACTTAAATACATATTTTAGCATTATTTTAATCAAATAATTTAATATATCTATGACTAAAACTACAGCTGTAAAAATTGACAAGTTTTCCTAACAATGAATCAATCTCTAAGTGTATCTATTATTATATCTCTTTGGTCATAATTTCATTAAAATAACTTGTTTACATTGAGAATATTGGCTTTTGTCACTTTTATTTTCTTGTGAATTTCTTTGGACCAATAGACCAGTAATTTTACAAAAGAGCATGTTATCTCTTGGGTAAAATTAAAAGAAAAATGTTTTCATTATCAGAGTCATGGAAATTTGCATATACATATAGAATTTTAGTTGTGATGGCTTAGACATCTCTAAAGGCCTATGTATTGAAGGCTCGGTCTCTAGGTCTACTGGTTTCTTGCACTATTGGGAGAGGGGTAGAATTTAGGATATAAGTCCTAATTAAGAGTATTTAGGTCACTGTGAGTATGCACATGAAAATTTGAAGATTTCATATTTTACTATTCACTTTTTTCATTCATGATGACTATAAACAGTTACTTCTTCATCCCCCCCCCAAACATACTGCTGCCATAACACACTGGACTAAACAATACACACCACAAGACAATTACCTTGAACTAGAATCCAAAGAAATATAAGATAAAGCATTGCATTTGAATGAAATAAAGCTAGCTACTAGTAAGGTATTTATGATTCTGGTCTCAGTGTTCCATACAAGAATAAAATGTCTTAAGGAATATTAATGTATATGGAAAACCTCTCTATAATCAGCAGACAGTATAAAATACACTATAATATATAGCTTCAAATTATAGTTTGAGTTATAAAGTGAGGTTTGAGGTATACATTTATTATAAAATGATGGGAAAAATGAAAATTTGTTTGGAACATTATAAGAATTTACAATTCTGAGGTCTCCTCAGATTCTGGCTATTATAAATAAGGCTGCTATGAACATAGTGAAGCACATGTCCTTGTTATGTGTAGGAGCATCTTTTGGGTACGCCCATGAATGGTATAGCTGAGTCCTCAGGTAGTATTATGTCCAGTTTTTTGAGGAACTACCAGACTGATTTCCAGAGTAGTTGTACCAGCTTGCAATCCTACCAACAATGGAGGATTGTTCCTCTTTTTCCACATCCTTCCCAGCATCTGCTGCCACCTGAGTTTTTGATCTTAGACATTCTAACTGGTGTGATTCTCAGGGAATCTCAGGGATGTTTTGGTTTGCATTTCCCTGATACCCAAGAATGCTGTACATTTCTTTATGTATTTCCCAGTCATCTGGTATTCCTCTGTTGAGAATTCTTTGTTTAGTTCTGTGTCACAAATGCCCTTCAACAGAGGAATGGATACAGAAAATGTGGTACAGTTACACAATGGAGTATTACTCAGCTTTTAAAAACAATGAATTCATGAAATTCTTAGGCAAATGGATGGAATTAGAAAATATCCTGAGTGAGGTAACCCAATCACAAAAAACACACATGGTATGTTCTCACTGATAAGAGGATATTATCCCAAATGCTTGGAGTACCCAAGATACAATTCACAGACCACATGAAGTTCAAAAAGAAGGAAGACCAAAGTGTAGACGTTTTAATTCTTCTTAGAAGGGAGAACAAAATACTCATGGAAGGAAATACAGAGACAAAGTGTGGAGCATAGACTGAAGGAAATGCAATTCAGAAACTGCCCCATCTGGGGATCCATCCTATATACAGATACCAAATCCAGACATTATTGCCGATGCCAAGAAGTGCTTGCTGACAGGAACCTGATATATTTGTCTCTTGAAAGAATGTGCGACAGCCTGACAAATACAGAGGCAGATGCTTATAGATTGTCACGTCCTCCTCGTCCTGCAAGAAAGACGCGACAACACGAGCTCTTCTTTTTGCAGTTTATTTCAGGAAACTTTTAGCAATGCTTCTCCCTCCTGCTCCTCCTGCCTGCTTCTCCTACTTCTGCCTACTCAGCTCCTGCCTCTTTGGAGCCGTTACTTAAGCTCCGCCTCCCGGCCCACCCTCGGCTGTTGAGTACTCCCGAGATTAGCCAATCCCAATGAGCTACGTAGCAAAAGCAGATAGGTCACCAGATGCGGAAGCAACCAATGGCAGCAAGCTTAGCCAAATAAAGGCTTTGTTTACAAGGCTGCTCAGCTCTCCACAATAGATAGCCATTCAACTGAGCACAGGGTCCCCAAAGGAGGAGTTAGAGAAAGGACTGAAGGAGCTGAAGGGGTTACAGCCTCATAGGAAGAACAGTAATATCAACCAATCAGAACCCCCTGAGTTTCCAGGAACTAAACCACCAACCACACATGGAGGGATCTATGGCTCCAGCCACATATGTAGCAGAGGATGGGCTTGTCAGGCATTGATGCGAGGAGAGGGCCTTGATCCTAGGAAGGCTTGACGCCCCAGTGTAGGGGAATGGCAGGTAAGGGAGGAGGGAGTGGGTAAGTGGGTGGGTGAGCACCCTCATAGAAGCATGGTGTGTGAGGAGTGGGTTTCCGGAGGGAAAACTGTTAAAGTGGATAACATTTTATATGTAAATAAATACAATATCCAGTAAAAAAACAGATAAAACAGAATTTATGATTCTGGAAAAACCATGTCAATAACTGAAACTATGAGTTATTATTATTAACCAATACACATTGGTACTGATCAGTGCTTTTTTAACATTTGTGAACAACTTACTCATACATATATATATATATATATATATATATGTTTTATAAATTCATCACATGTAAAATTTAAGCATTAATACTTAGTTGAATAACTGAAATTATTTTACACATTTATGCACTATGTTAATCATTCAAAATATATTTAATGAAGGGAATAACTTTTTACAGCCAAGTAAACAGTTTTATGAGAAAGATTTAATGTGGAAAACATGGGATTACTTAAGAGAATTTACATAGGAAAAACATTACCCCTAATTGGAAGAACAAAGTAATGATTACTCTAAGCTGTGTAACATTATAGAAGAAAACCTTATAAAATATAAGAAGGGTTATTATTATAATGACAGAAGTCCAAATGAATATCTTTTGCCCAATTAAACAATCATACTTTTGTGGGAAGAATAAATGAGATCTTGAAACATTTAAAAAATAACCTGTACGTTTATTTAAAGTCCAACAGATTAGTAATCCAATTCAGTGAAACCATCCTTAGTGAGTAAATGAGTTTACGGTTCACAGCTACAAGAGCTAGACCCGAAGGTATGGTCAAAATGTTTGAGAAAGGTTAATATAGCTGATCATAGTCACTGGAGAATTTGCAAGTCTATGTCATCCCTGAAGATAACTTCACAGAACAAACTTCTTTACCTGTTGTCCTTGCTTGTATAATATGGCAGTAATGGTTATCAAACTTATCAGGCTGCAGAACCTTTAGATGTCTCACTAACTATTCCAACAATTTGTTTCACTGACAACATTAATTAAAACCCCTAATAAAACACAAAAATTACAAATATTAGTATTCATTAATTAAATAACTCCTTAAGGATCTATTATTATTTGAGTAATAATAAGAAATGACAGAGATGTATTTCAACATGTGACCTATAGAGAAGATGGATGTCTGAAATTGTTCTAAGATGCAACTATTGTTTTATAGTTTTTTATAACACTTTTTGTTTGTTAATAAAAATTAGGGATCAATTATACATATATTTAGAATTTAAAAATATATTTATGATCTAAATTTTCAAAATTACTGTAGGAAGTGAGTTAATAACATTTATATCAATATGAAACTATTGATAATATTTTTAAAATAAGGTCACTGAAGAACAATGGGTATGAAAGTTTTTATTGATTCAGAGAAGCGTTCTTTCATCTGTGGAAGAAAACCACAGCATTTTCAAAGTCCTCAGCAAGCAGAAGTATTGGCTTATCACAGGAAGTGTGTCTTTTACTACAACATTTTTCATATTATCAAGGTTCTTTCTTAGTCATTGTATTTTCAGGGCCTTTTTATTGTCTACTACTAATATACATTCTTATTATATTTTTGGTGCTATCTCTTAATTCACTTCCCTTTGTCTAGGTTTGGTGGTAAGTATTCAATTTATTTATATTTATGCTTTAACTTTTATTAATAAATCATATAGAAGTATCAAATGTCCTCCAATAGAATTTTCTACATATTGCATAGGTATTGAAATATTTTATTGTTTTTTTTGGAAAGTATACTAGTTTAATTTGAATAGTTGTTTGATACAAATATTCCCTGATGGAAGGAGAAAATTGGTATTTTTAGAGAAAATATTACTACCATCTTTTAAAAAGGTCTTATAAAATATTTGCCCAAAAGCTGTAGTATATTAGAATAGAGGTAATTGGGGACATGGATGTAATTTACTCTTTCATTAAAAATAGAATAATATAATATTAATTTAAGATGCATCATGACTATTTAAAGATACTTCTTACTGTCATTAGAATGATTAAAAATGTATGTGTAAACACCTACATTACACACAATAAAAAGAATACCTAAAAATAAATGCTAAAAGAAAGCAGCTGATCAATGGGCAACAAAAATGGAGAAATATGATTAATTGACATCTAGGTGCAAGGGAATAAAATTAAACTAATCCATACCTAACTACATTTAATCAGAAGCCTAAATTCTGGGATTAAGAGCAGATATTGTTACTATGACTTACAACAGATAACTTCTCAAATCATACTATGTGAAAAATGTTTTAAATGTGCTAATGATTAAAAATGAATACAAAGAAACCATCAAAAACAGACAGTCCATTAATAAAATACACTTAAGTTTACATACTCAACAATAATTCTTCAAAGTAAATGAAGCCAAGGTGACAATTCTTTAAATTCTGTACAGAAAATAAGTTAGTAAATAAGACATTTTTCATTTTCTGACATAATGATTTCTCTGCAGTTGCATAGATAATCCAAATATGACTGTCAGTAAATAAAAAATTAATAAATAAATAATAAAATGAATAAAATGATTCCTAATGATATTGTCTATACTCAGAGATAGTGCATTAGGGGCACAGCTATACCAGGCTCTTGTCTGCAAGCACTTCTTGGTGTCAGCAATAGTGTCAGGTTTTGATGTCTTCAGATAGAATCTGATCCTTGATGGGGTAGTCTTTTGATGGCCTTTCCTTCAGTCTCGGCTCCAGTTTATTTCCCTGCATTTCCTTTAGATAGGAAGAAAATATATTTCTTATGATGTTCTCTCAGTACTTCATCCAGTCTATTGGATTATCTTGACATCATATATTTTACACACACACACACACACACACACACACACACACACAAAATAAAAATCCTATGTCTTATGTGAAAAATTTTCTCCCTCTTTGTAAACATAATCTATCATGATCACTTAATATTTAATGAACTACCTTCACTCATGACAAAAATAAAGAGATCATATTTTTTCTTGATTTAAACTTACTGGTATTTGTTTCTTGTCTCTCTTGATTATGAACCTATTATTGCCTTCAATACCCAACTTTTCTTTAACCATTAAAACAAACACCCATCTTCATGTTCTTATATTTGGATAACATGGGGATTAGCCATTTTACTTCAATATAAGGTTTTAAAGTACTAGTATATTAAAACTATGATTAGTCCATCTACTTCTAACTTTGAAATATGCAATTTTAACGAAATCTGTTGTGACAACTTTACATTCTGAGGGTACTATAAGTCATTTTGGAATTTGTGCTGATAGATCACTGTCAATGAATTATATTTTTATTAAATTCAGTCTTTAAAAATTATTGCAAAACATTAGCTAAAGTTAATGCTGGTTTGATAGAGTAGACACCTGATTTAATTTCCAACAAAATTAATGTCTAAACTGTCATTGTTTTAAGTTTTTAAAAAAAAATTTCATTATTACAATTCTGTAATCCTTTCTCCTTGCTTCACATTACCTTTTTTATTAACTGTAGAAAGTATATGGATAGTTTTCGTTTTAACTATAACTCTACCACTTCAGTTTTATCACCATTCTAACTGTGTTTTCTCTATTTTTAAATATAAACTTTTTTAAGCTTTGTATTTATAACTAAGTAAAATTTTCCTGCTAACAAAATCATTTCTGCTTTAAAATTCTCTTTTAAGGAGTTTCATTACTTATTTCTCCATAAGGGATATATTTTAGTTTTGCTTAATATAACTTCAAACTAACGTTTTTCTGTTTTTTTTTAACAATGTTCAGAAAATTTATTTTTGTTACCTAATGAAAATACTTTTGTTATAAATTTGTAAGTAGAGAATATTTTCAATGTGTTGTGCCCTTGAAGTTTCTTTTGCTTAGTAAACATTGCTACAAGAGGAGATAAAGAGCAAGAAGGTCCTTTTCTGGATGTTGGGAAGACTGGAGGCATTGTTTGGGAGAGAGAAGTATGCTGGAGATCTAGTCGCTTAGCAAGGCCTAGCCTTGGCCCCTACTTTGTCAGAACTCATGAAATAGAACCAGTTATCCTTTGTAATATCAAGTAGATTTACTTCTGTCTAATTTTACATAATTATTTCTAAAAGAATCATGCTTCACTAGTAGAAGTTGGGCTTTAGGCAATCAATAAATCTTGTTGAACAGAAGGTACTAAAGGTGGACTGCGATGCTGTTGAGGATACAAATTATTTGAAGGGAAAGGCATGGTGTCAACAACAGCGTTTGGATAGGAGGAATTAATTTGAGGACAAACCCTTCTTGAAAGATTCTCCTATGCAGAACTATGAGATACTTCTCTGAGGATAGTTGAAATAGGACTTGATTGGGAAGAATCAATGGTTTAGTGTCTGAACACTGCATTGAAAAGATGCACAGCATAACCCTGGACCAGTCATTTTCCATGCTGCAATGACCAGAGGACTCCAGATATAGAGGAGAGAGATAAATGGATAGGAGTTTCTGATCTGGTAATTAAGTAGAACAAAAACAATTTTTAAATAGAACCATTTACTTTATAGTAAAGAAATTGGGTCCCAAACTGAAAACTAGGACTTTTCTAAAACTTTAAAACAGAAATGCTTAATTTATGTTTACCCTTATTTCAGACCTAGAAGTTAAACTTTATCTTAGCATTAAAACAATCTCTTTGGGAATATGTCCTGCTATTGTTTAGATCATTCATAGGTACTTTTAATTCAGTTTCATTGACTAATTCAAGAAGTAGATTATGTGAGAGTTAGGAGAAGCTGAGTGGAGAGGGAGTTCAGAGAAGATGCATTGGAGAAGCTCACTGGGTATCCTGGCCGACACAGACCCAGTAAATACATAAAGGCTAATAATTCACTCACATGCACGATCTTGTTCCTTGTTGAAATGAATTGCATTTGCCTCTTTTTTTTTTCTGTCTCTTTTCTCTCTTAACCTCTTACTCTTGTCTTAACTCTCCCTTCCTCCTCTCTCCACGTAGCCATGACCAGCCTCTACTTCTCTAACTTTTCTCTCTCTATCTCTTTTCTACAATAAAACATCTTATGACCATGAAAAAATTGCATTTGCAGAGTAGGTTTGAATGGAGGACAGATCAATAGATGTTATTTTCATACCTAGTATGCATTATATATTGTTGTATAATACTAATATTCAGTAATAAGTAATTTCTCCTATGATGACTTAATATTTATTTATTTATTTATTTATTTATTTATTTATTTAAATATATTTTCTACTTAACAGGTTTGCAGTAACATTTTGAGTTGTTTTCTTTTTAAGGAATCAATATCAGTTCAGTACTGGGGATGGAACCCAGGACCTTATGCGTGGTAAGAAGTGGTAGATAGCTTTGGTACCTCCTAGTAAAAAAAAACAAACAAACAAAAAAGCTTGTTTTCTTTACTAGGATATATTCTATGCATTTCAGCATCCACTTTATTTATAGGAAGTGAGTAGAACTGAGGTACTTTATAATATCTGAAAGGTTTTCTTCTTTGAGTGGTAATGCCAACACTCTCTACACAGATGTTTGGATTCCATTGCCTTTATAATTTTGCATCCTTTGTGCACAGGTTACTTCTTGTTTCAGACCAGCCTTCTCTTGTTTTTTCATGATAATGCTGTAAAATTTTCACTAAATTCATCAAAATTAACTAAGAATAACAGGGATAGAGCTCTAGATAGAGAGAGAATGGGAAGGTAGGAAAGAGGACTGGTAGGGTAAGGTAGGAGTTACAATAATAATAATTAAAAGTTATATGGACTACTAATTTACAAGCTTCACTTTCTCTCACAGATGATATGGAAGAGTTTAATTTGAAAGAGTTTAATTGGTGATATTCTATGCAAGAGATACTGATCTTCTCAGAAGTCAAGTTTGCAAATGAAAGCCACTGTCAAGCATGGGATATACTCTCTCCATTTGTTGGTCAGTAATATCCTAGAGACTGCCTCCCCCAAAACCATAGAAACTACAATACTTCTCTTTGCTTCTCACCAGAATTTTATTGAAAGTCCCTCTAACTGAAAATATGACACACAGGACGTTTATAGGACATGAAGCAATCAAATTTCATCCTAGCTATCAAAGTACTGGATGGTGATGGGAAGGCTTCTGGGAGCAAACCTGTCATTAGCAGTGTTACCTAACTGTGACCCCTGTGAACCACTATTATGACCAGACATGTCCACGAGTGCAATAGTGGCATGAGTACTATGTGGTCACCAAATATATTCTGATTGTATTCCAAGCCCACATAACATAGGAAACATATGCTTACTACTGTAAATCTGGCCAAAAACTAATGGCTTGGTGTCTCACCGGCCTCAGGCTTGAAGCTACTGCTTTGCTAAAGGGACATATATCAAACTATCCCCTGTATTCATAGATTAGTGCAGCTTTCACATATCATTAAAGAAATTTCTTTGAGCAGTGGGCTATGGTTAGTACAGAAACTTACAATGGATCATAATGAAGAGAACAAGTGTCAAATGTCAATGGAATTCTCAATCACAAATGGGACCTCCATAGCATCCTGCCCTCTCTTACCACAGCTCTCAGTATTCATCAGTGAAGAGTAGGAAAAAGATTATAAGAGGCACAAATCAGGAAAAAAACAGTAAAATAGTATCTCCTGGACATAACAAGAAAGTTATACTGATGAACTCACATTGGCTATGTCTACTTGCAGATGATCAAGATAGTTAATAATCTATAGTATGGAGGATGGAGGAACTGAGGAGCTGCTGACAGCTGATGGTTTTTGGAGAAGTCACTTTTCTTCAAGGGATGGTTATATGTGCAGCACAAACCAGACTTTGTATGTTAAAACAACAATAACAAAAACAATAACTAGAGTATTTGTGACTATGCAAAGTTAGGAGATGGGCTGATCTGAGATGAATCAGGTGTAGACGTGAATATTATAAAAATTCTCAAAGATTATAATAGTTATTAATAATATAAAAATCCAACAACAGTTGTCTCTCACCATCCATTATTTCTTCTTTTCCTACCTGGCCACTCTACCCCTCCTTTCTCAACAAATAGTTGAAGGCATGTCTGTCACTTTATTATATCTTCTTATTCTTAAAGTACAAGCCCTTTAACTTGCCACAGCAATTAATCACAGCATGCATTCAGATGCAATTGCTTTTCAATCTGCATTGCACCAAGTATGACGAAGTCTGGCAGCCCTGAGGCTGCCTGCCCTGCCCCTTATTTGTTTGTTTGTTACTTTAGCTGTAATCTTCTTGTATATTTAAACTCTATCAACTAGCTCTGTCATGTACTTAGTATATTTCCTATTTTTTATCTATTCTTTCTCATATTTGAGCTTGAATGACACCTGCTATTCTCATTCTGTTCCTAGCCCGTGTATTTCCTAGGTTATACTGCCTAACCTTGGCTTGACTCTAAGAATTTTCATGAGTTTTTCAGATTTGCAGCATAGTTGCTGTGAATTTGTCACAGTTAGATTTAGCAATCTAAGAACTTCCTTTTCAATCCTGTTTTCCTGTCTCCATACATAGCAGACGTGCAGCAAGTCTCTAATGAAAGCTAAAGGCACGGAGTTCAAAACATTGTCCAATGCAATCACTGTCAGAACATTTGTGCTGCTTTATCATTTTCCTAAACCCCTTCATTAATGACTCAGTGTCCACCACTTCTCTGTTTTTCACTGCAGTTACTAAGGAGCTCATCATTGTTTATTCTTTGCCTATAATGTGCCTGGACTAATATGTGTTGCAGGCAGAGTATATTAAAACATATTGACATCATTTCCCTTACAAAAAACCCACGTATTTCACATTCTTTGGTACCATAAATGCTAAATCTTATTCCGTTACTCATGCAGGTCTCTTGCTCCATGCAAACACTACTTGTGGTATGACACGGCTACTGTGATTTGACTTTACCTTCTCAGACCATATAATGCATTGTTACCTTTTGTAAATATAAATAAATAAATAAAAATAATAATAATAATAACTTGAGAGAAATTAGATTGTAGAGCCAAAACATGAGTCATTATGAATTTTAAAATGCTGCTATTATTATCAGTTTTTTACATTTGCAAGAAATGGGACTGTATTTAAAGTGAGCTAAGGGTTTAGATTTTGTAACTGAATAAAACAGTTTTCTCACTACCTGGCCTGTGCCTTTGGGTCAGTGATTAATTGTGTGCACCACAACTTCTTCAACACTGAAACAGGGATCACAGTATATCCTTTTTGTTACACAGTTTGTATACTGGTAAGTTAGATTTCCCAGGTATTCCAAAAGTAAATCTTCTTTGATAAATTTTAGGAGTTCCTTGCTTTGGTTAAAATCTAGTATTAAGATTAATTGTAGGAATATTCAGAATAGATTTACAAAAGTGGAATGTCTGGCCAGCAACTGACCAATGCAGAGGCAGATATGTAGAGCCAACCATGAGGCTGAACTCAGGGAACCTGGTGGGGGAGCTGGAAGAATGACTGGTGGAGCAGAGGGGGATTGCAACCCCATTGGAAGAACAACATAGGCTAGCCTGACCACCCAGTTCTCCAAGAGACCAGACCACCAACAATGGAGTGTACCTAAAGGGATCTTTGGCTCAAGATACATATGTATAAGAGAATGGCCTTTCCCAACAGCATCAAGAGGGGAGGCCTTTGGTTCCAGGGATGCCCCAGAGTAGGGCGATGCTGGAGTGGTAGGATGGGAGAATGTGGGTGCGTGGGTTGAGGAGCACTCTCATACAGGCAAAAGGGAGGGGGGAGAGCAGATGTGGGATAGGGGTTGGCAGAGAGGTAACCTGGAAGTGGGATATCATGGGATGGGGGATTGGTGGAGGGTGAACCAGGAAGTGAGATGTCATTTGCGATGTAAATGAATGGAATGATTAATAAAAATTAAAAAAAATCATTAATACTGTCATACTGGGAAGAGGGGTAGAGCTCCATAAGCTAAAAAAAGGAAAAGTGGAATGTCAGCTCTATTTTTTTGTTTTTCCTCTCATAAGACATTTTCAAAGTTCTGCTTGCCTTAGTATCATGATATTTAGCATGATCATAATCACTTAGAATTCTCAAAATGATATGACATAATCACATTGATATTTTCTAAAGTTGTAAGGCATTAATCTGGCAGATGAGTGGTTGAGGGCCTTTACTGTTGACAGTTCTTATAAATTGAATCCTTTATCCAGGAGAGGCTTTCCTCACTGACTCCAACCTTTATGCCCTTCAAGACATTTAATAAATAGGTGGTATAAACTTAGTTTTCAAATCGAACTTAATTTTCTTTCTTTTTTTTTATTGTGTATTTTCTTTATTTACATTTCAAATGTTATCCCCTTTTCGAATTTCACCCCCCCTTCCTGGAAACATTTTATCACATTCTTCTTACCCCTGCTCCTATGAGGGTGTTCCTCCACCCATCCATTCACTCTCACCGCCCCACCCTCAATTCCCCAATACTGGGGCATCTATTGAATCTTCAGAGGACCAAGGACCTCTCCTCTCATTGATGCCTGACAAGGCCATCCTCTTCTGCATATGCAGCTGGAGCTATGTGTACTCCTTTGTTGGTGGCTTAGTTCCTGGGAGTTCTGGGGAGTCTGGTTGGTTGATATTGTTGTTCTTTCTATGGGGTTGCAAACCTCTTCTACTCCTTCAGCCCTTTCTCCAACTTCTCTATTAGGGACCCCACACTCAGTTCAATGGTTGGCTGCAAACATCCGCCTCTATATTTGTAAAGCTCTGGCAGGACCTCTCAGGAGAGAGCCTTAGAAGGTTCCTTTCAGCATGCACTTCTTGGCATTCACAATAGTGTCTGGGTTGGTAACTTTATATGGGATAGATCCCCAGGTGGGACAGTCTCTGGGTAGACTTTTCTTCAGTCTCTGCTCTACACTTTATCTCCATATTTTGTTCCTGTGAGTGTTTTGTTCTCCTAGGAAGAACTGAAGTACCCACACTTTGGTCTTCCTTCTTAGTGAGCTTCATGTGGTCTGTATTACAGAGAAATAGTGATAAAAATCTGCATGGTATTGGTATAGAGACAGACAGGAAGATCAATGGAATAGAATTGAAGACTCAGAAATGAACTCACACACATACAGTCATTTGATCTTTGACAAAAGAGCTAAAACCATCAAGTGGAAAACAGACCGCATTTTAAACAAATGATGCTGGTGAAACTAGAGTTCAGCATATAGAAAAAAACACAAATCCACCCATTCTTATCTGCTTGTACAAAACTCAAGCCTAAGTGGATCAAGGACCTCCACATAAAACCAGATACACTGAAACTTATAGAGGAGAAAGTGGGGAAGAACCTCGAACACTTGGGTACAGGGGAAAAATTCCGGAACAGAACTCTGATTGTTTATGCTGTAAGATCAAGAATCGACAAATAGGACCTCATAAAACTGCAAAGCTTCTGTAAAGCAAAAGACAATGCCAATAGGACAAAAAGGCAACCAACAGATTGGGAAAAGATCTTTACCAATCCTACATATGATAGAGGGCTAATATTCAATATATACAAAGAACTCAAGAAGTTAGACTCCAGAGAACTAAATAACCCTATTTAAAAATGGGGTACAGAGCTAAACAAAGAATTTTCAACTGAGGAATACTGAATGGCTGAGAAGCACTTAAAGAAATGTTCAACATCTTTAGTCATCAGTGGAATGCAAATCAAAACAACCCTGAGATTGTATCTCACACCAGTCAGAATGGCTAGGATAAAAAACTCAGGTGACCAGGATGCTGGAGAGGTTGTGGAGAAAGCGGAACACTCCTCCATTACTGGTGGGGTTGAAAGCTGGTACAACCACTATGGAAATCAGTCTGGTGGTTCCTCAGAAAATTGGACATAGTATTACCTGAGGACCCAGGTGTACCACTCCTGGGCATATGCTCAGAAGATGTTCCAACATGTAATAAGGACACATGCTCCACTATGTTCATCGCAGCCTTATTTATAATAGCTAGGAGCTAGAAAGAACACAGATATCCTTCAACAGAGGAATGGATACAGAAAATGTGGTACATTTACACAATGGAGTACTACTCCATTTCCTATTCTTAGGAAAATGGATACAACTAAAAAATATCATCCTGAGTGAGGTAACCCAATCGCAAAAGAACACACATAGTATGCACTCACTGATAAGTGGATATTACCCCCAAAGCTCCAAACAACCAGGATACAATTCACAGACCACATGAACTTAATTTTCTTATGATAAGTTGAAACTGTCTATTACTGTTTTTGCCTTTCTAAGTGACTATTGCTTTAGAATGTAATTAGATAGTGTATGTGTTACTTAAACCAGCAAGTAATCATGTTCTACATTTGTCTGCAATTTGACTATTCTGTCTGTATATCTGCCTATGCTGTCTCTAGGATTATTATTGCAAAGCATAGAAACAGGCTCTACTACTTTTTGTTTGTTTGTTTGTTTGTTTGTTTTTTACTTTGAAGTTATTTAATTCTCTTCTGTTATTCTTCCAAGAACACAGGGAGAGAAATGGCTCACATTTCAGGCATCTTTTGTTAGCTCCTCTAAAATGTGTTTGCTACCAGTTCAGCTTGGTTCCTTTCTGCCTGATATGCATAGACTAACTTCAGTAGGAATAGTACAGGTGAGTTAAGAATTAGTCTCCAAATCAGCTTATCACAGTAAAATCCTCCCTACACTCAATGCCTGTCCTATATACTCTCATTGACTACTATTTTCTTTAATTTTTTTTAAATTGGATATTTTGTTTATTTACAATTCAAATGTCATATACTTTTCCCATCCCCCGAAACCCCCATCTCACCCCCTTCCCCTGCTTGTATGAGGGTGTACTCCCACCTACCTATCCATTCCTACCTCCCTGCCCTCAAATTCCCCTACACTAGGGCTTTAAGCCTTCACAAGTCCAAGGGCCTCTTCTCCCACTGATGCTTGACAAGGTCATCCTCTGCTGCATATACCGCTGGAGCCATGGGTCCCTCCATGTGTACTCTTTGGTTGGTGGTTTAGTTCCTGGGGGCTCTGGGGTGTCTGGTTGGTTGATATTGATTTTCTTATGGAGTTGCAAATTCCTTCAGCTCCTTCAGTCTTTTCTCTAACTCCATCCCATGCTCAATCCAATGGTTGGCCAAGAGCATTTGCCTCTGTATTTGTCAGACTCTGGCAGAGCCTCTCAGGACACAGCCATATTAGGCTGCTGTCAGCATGCACTTCTTAGCATTAGCAATAGTGTCTGTATTTAGTGACTGTATATGGGATGAATCCCCGGGTGGGGAAGTCTCTGGATGGCCTTTCCTTAAGTCTCTGGTCCACACTTGGTCTCCTTTTTTTTAAATGCTAAATCTTATAGACTAGGAAAGACTTTTCTCCAACTAAATATTTTTTAATTTTTTTTGTAGATTTTTCATCTTTTAGGTTTCATTTTCTGTACCATTTGAAATGGAACGCTATGATTGTCATGACTATGATTTTTTAAACATAAATTCAGTTTAATTTTTCCTTGATTCATATTTTTGAGAAAGGAGACTGTTTTTAATCCTGCTGTATATCACAGGATGGATTCACATTTTAGCTGTTCTTTCTCATGTTCTCAGTTATGGATATGCAAGTATGTAGCACTCTACCTTGTTGTCCAGATATGTCAAATGTTGAATCCTCAAAGACAGATTATCATACACTTTTTAAATGATAATTTTATGTTTTGAAATTGACTTAATGTATTCCAAATAGTCTTATATTCTATGATCACATTAATTTCTGAATACATCCAATAATAGTGATTTACATTGATACATTGATCATATTGAGATATCTTTAATGCCTGGGCAAAATTTATCCAATAATGATTTGTGAGGCAGTTTTAATATAAGATTTTTCAACCTGTAATACAGGTTAGATTTTAGCATTATTTTCTATTGTTTCTATTTATATTTTTTCTATTCATACTTTCTTAGCAATTTTTTATAACCTTCATGTCAAGAGTGAAAAGTTTCAGAAAATTATACATTTTTTTAGCAATTTTATCTTTTTTAAAATTTGTAAAAAATTACTTCAAAACTCACTATAGCTAATTGCTTTGGTTAAAAATTAGAATTAATAGATGTAATGCTAATTTACTCATTTTGCTGTTCTAATTAGATCTCCCATTATTTTTTATTTAAATGGTCAGAGCTAATCCTTGTTTTTCCTGAACATAATGTGTCTGATTCACTTTTCATTTGTGTTTACAGTTTGTCTGTCATTTGGATGAGTTTTAGGTTTTGCTGCTGCTGCTAAGGTTATTCTTGAGACTTGTTGTCCAAAGACCTTAATACTTCTATAAAATTTATAATACCTTCACCTTTTTTTTTCTGTTTATTGACCTTTTCTTATATAATTATCATTTGAGTTAACCTAGTCCTTTCATTTTACTTCTTAAATTATATTCCTTTTTTTTCATTTTTTGTTTTGTTTTTAATTATATAAAAATATCATATGTTGTAACTTACCTTGGAATAGTGCTACATAACTTATTTGAGCTACAACATTCATTATTTATTTTGTATATATATGCTTGTGTGGGTATGTATATGTATATATGTATGTGTGTATATACATGCATATATAATTTATTAATTAATTATTTAGTTATTTAGTTATTCATTCTGAATATATCACAACTAGAACAAGAGTGTAAAGACCTGCAAATACTGACTTCTCTGTAAAAACAATGGTAAAAATTGTCAAATCAATTTTTATAGAAGTTTAAGCAATATAGGAAAGCCAGCAGTTCAATGAATATTTAATTAAAACAAACAGCCAATTCTCAGTATAACTGAGTTTTATACCATGTTAATTTGACCTTTCTTCACCTTCTGTCTACAGTTCAAAAGAAGATTCAGACATCACCAATCTTACAATTATGGTACTGATAAGATCCACTGACCTAGTGATCCCTGAAGATAGATTAGTGGGCTTGGAGCCCTCTCAATAATCTCATTTCCAGAGAATTGCTGCTCTGTAACTTCTATGGCTATTATCTATAATCCCCCTGACTCAACAATGTCTTCTCTTTCAGAACTTTTGTACATGAAAGTGATTTATTATTGAATTAAAATACCCCTCCCCAGGAATATTTGCAAGGAAAAATGGCAACAGTTTTATATCATATCAACATCATTTAGTTATAAAACTGAGGCTGACAAGAGCTGTTAAGAAAAAGGGAAAACTAGCCGGGTGGTGGTGGCTCACGCCTTTAATCCCAGCACTTGGGAGGCAGAGGCAGGCGGATGTCTGAGTTCGAGGCC
>NW_022196905.1:15097455-15099753 GCF_008632895.1 Mastomys coucha
AAGAAAGAAAGAAAGAAAAAGAAAAAGAGAAAACTAATGAATGGAAAATGAAAAATGCTATACCACTCCTGGGCATATATACAGAAGATGCTCCAACATGTAATAACACATGCTCCACCGTGTTCATAGCAGCCTTATTTATAATAACCAGAAACTGGAAACAACCCAGATGTCCCTCAACAGAGGAATGGATACAGAAATATATACATCTACATAATGAAATACTAGTTAGCTATTAAAAACAATGAATTTATGAAATTCTTAGGGAGATGGATGGATAGATCTGGAGAATATCATCCTGAGTGAGGTTACCCAGTCACAAAACAACACATATGGTATGCACTCTCTGATAAGTGGATATTAGCCCAGAAGATCAGAATATGCGAAGTACCACCCACAAACCACAAGAAACTCAAGAAGAAGGAAGATGAAAGTGTGGATATTTCATTCCTTCTTAAATTGGGAACAAAATACCCATGGAAGGAGTCACAGAATCTAACTATGGAGCAGAGACTGAAGGAAGGACAATCCAGAGACTGCTCCACCTGGGAATCCTTCCCATATTCAGTCATCACATCCAGACACTATTGTGGGTTCTGGAAAGTGTTGGCTGACAGGAGCCTAATATAGCTGTCTCCTGAGAGGCTCTTACAGTACCTGACTAATACAGAAGTAGAGGCTCACAGCCATCTATTGAACTGAGTACAGGGTCACTAATGAAGGAGCTAGAGAAAGGACCCAAGGAGCTGAAAGGGCTTGCAGCCCCTTAGGACAAACAACAATATGAACTAACTAGTACCCTCAGAGCTCCCAAGGACTAAACCACCAACCAAAGAGTACACATGGTGGGACTAATGGCTCCAGCAGCATATGTAGGAGAGGATTGCCAAAATGGTTATCAATGGGAGGAGAGACCTTTGGCCCTGTGAAGGTTCTATGTCCCAGTGCAGAGGAATGCCAGGGCCAGGAAGAGGGAGAGGGTGGGTTGGTGAGCAGGGAGAGGGGGGAGGGAATGTTTTTTTTTTTTGTTTTGCTTTGTTTTGTTTTGCTTTGTTTTATTATATTATTTTTTCTTTTTTTTTCAGAGGGGAAACTGGGAAAGGAGATATCATATGACATGTAAATAAAGAAAATAATTAAAAAAGAAAAATGAAAAACTATGAAAAATGTCCAAATATTCTTGAGATATGGGAAAACCACTTCCACGTGCCTACTTGGCAGTGTGCTTAAAAAGCACTGTGAAGGCACACATATAATTTCTTGGAGATATAGAGACTCTGTCAGAGCAGAAAGTAAAGGATAAGTCACTGTATATACCAACCCCCCAAATATGTTACTAAGCACATATACCCTAGTCAATGTTTTGGAGGAAACATTTTGAGTGAGAAAAACTAATGTTCAGTTATTAACTGGCAGGTAAGGTAATTGAATAGAGACTGTTCTGCATTTGACTCAGTAAATAAAGATCAAAAACACCCATAATGAAACAATAGTAACAACGAAAAATAAATTTAAAAAGGAGTCGGAACTCTGATCTCCAAAGGTACTACATTACCTGAATCAAGGTATCAAGCTTAAAATATAAACCAACCAGACCCCTCAGAGTTCCCAGGGACTATATCAGCAACAAAAGAATACATATGGAGGGACCCATGGCTCCAGCTGCATATGTAGCAAAGGATGATCTTGTCAGACATTAATAGGAGGATGCTTTTGTCCTGTGAAGGCTTGATTCCCCAGAGTAGGGGAATGCCAGGGCAGTGAGGTAGGAATGGGTGGATGAGAGGGGGAGCATCCTCATAGAAGCAGGAGGAGGGGAGATGGTAGAGGAGGGTTCTAGAGGGGAATCCAGGAAAGGGTATAATATTTGCAATTTACAACCATAAAATATCCACTAACAAAAATTAAAAAAAATGTAGTAAGCAATCAGCAAAAACAAAACAAAACAAAACAAAAAAAAACAACTAATGTCAGGAAAGGAAGGCAATCCACTACACTGGGGCATAGAACCTTCACAGGGTCAAGGTCCTCTCCTCCCATTGATGACCTATTTGGCCATCCTCTGCTATACACATGCTGCTGGAGCCATGAGTCCCCCCATGTCTACTCTTTGGTTGGAGTTTTAGTCCCTGGGAGCTCTGAGGGTACTAGTTAGTTCATATTGTTGTTCGTCCTAAGGGGCTGCAAACCTTTCAGCTCCTTGGGTCTTTTCTCTAGCTCCTTCATTAGTGACCCTGTACTCAGTCCAATGGATGGCTGTGAGCCTCTACTTCAGTATTAGTCAGGTACTGTCAGAGC